>NC_140165.1:210452242-210659742 GCF_963971535.1 Notolepis coatsorum
GAAACTGGAGGTGGGCGGACATGAAAGCGACGCGGCGAAGTGATCGTGTATGCATCCCATACTTTTTAGCATGCACGTGTGTGTGCTGCATGTAGATGCGGGTGGGCTTTTATGTACTGTATGTGTGTGTGTGTGTGTGTGTGGTGTGTGTGGTGTGTGTGTGTGTGTGTGTGTGGTGTGTGTGTGTGTGTGTGTGTGTGTGTGTGTGTGTGGTGTGAGAGAGAGAGAAGAAGCGAGAGCAGAGAGCAGTGGCGGCTCGCCACTAGGGCGCAAGGGCGCCGACCCACCTGCTGGCCAGCTGCTGTTAAATCAGAGAAGAAGACAATAAAACTTTTCGTTTTTGTGTTTTATAGCCCTATAAATAATATAAACATGTTTAAAATGAATAATATTTACTCATTTTAAGTATGTTTGTATTTCCAATGCACAATATAACGTTATTATCTAAATTAAAAAAACATCGTTTTCATGAGCAGGAAGTGACGTTTTTTTTTATTTTTTCGTATTTCTCGCCCGGGCTAGAAGCGATAGCACTCTGAGTGCGCGTCACAGTTTGATCGCTGTCTCCGTCACAGCCAATCAGTGCATACGGCGTTGTGCGTTGAAATATGACTATTATGTTGGAATCCGAGCGCGATTTGAAGCGGTCTAGGCAGCAGCGTGAACTTCCGTGAAGAATTTCCATAGCCGCATTTCGCGGAGACGCTCTCTGATTGGCCGACGCCAGTATTTTTTTCCATGGCAGAATTTCACAGAGACGATCTCTGATTGGCCGAATCCAATTTCTAATGTTCCAATTCTAGCTTCTAGCTTGGTTCCTAGGTTGGTCTAGGTTGTTTGTCGAGCGTGCCGTGACTGCAAGTTCTTTAGACTGTTAAGCTTAGGCACTCTTTCAAAGTTGGTTAAGGTTAGAGTTTGTCTTAGAGCATGGCGATAGAACGCCAGGTAGTTTGCAGTCTGTTCGAGCGGAAATGGACAAAGGAATGTACTTGTTGAGTGTTGTGCTAACGAGCTCAGCTAACACTTGGCTAACAAGCTATATGGCGGATTATACACGTTTATCAAGCTCTCCTGCCCTGGACGTTTCAACTAAACAGTGAGTCTCTCTCTCTCTCTCTCTCTCTCTCTCTCTCTCTCTCTCTCTCTCTCTCTCTCTCTCTCTCTCTCTCTCTGTGCTTAACGTTAACGTTTGTAAATAGTTTTTTTTAGGAGCAGTACTACTGCTGGCCATTCATGAAGCGAGACATGCTGATTGTTTATTTATTTATAACACAAGACTATGACTACCAACTGCCTAGCCAGCCGTGTATCAATCTTGGATGCAATAATAACGTTACTTACCACACTGACTATGTCGATGGCTCATTGATTTAACTACTGCAGCTCGGATTGAAAATACGTGGATTATGGCTTGTTCAATATCGTCTATGTTTGAATGAATGAATGAATGAGAACTTTATTAACAGATTGCAGAATGGGTACAATACAGTACGGCTCAATACACACAATTGTTAAGGGGATGCAGACCAGAGAAAGACGTGTGTCTTGTTTACATCAGGGTCACAGATTTTCGATTCATATCGATAGTTTAATAGCTAGGCTTGGCTCGTTAACAATATGCAAAATATGTGTACAGCCCTGTACTCATACTGAAGTTATTCTTGGTATATAATAGGTCTGATTGTGTAACGAATCGATTCCACGTCGCGCTGTGTGTGAGAGAGAGAGAGAGAGCGAGAGATCTGCCTGTGTTTGAGACGGGCGAGTTTTGTTTCTAACTTTTCTATTTATATTGTGTTTCCAGTTGTGAATTAGAGTCTAGACTATACTTTATTTGACTGGTTGTGTGTTGTTGTAGTAACAGCTGAGCGACTCGTTCATAAGAGCCGATTCATTGCCGTGAGCGTGAGTCGAATCGCTCACGTCTTGCCATGAGTCTTGCGTGGTACAGTACTGTACTGTACATGTTTGCAAAAATATTTGTATAGCGCCCCTAGTGGCGAAGTACCCACCGGCCGCCACTGGCAGAGAGCGAGAGCAGAGAGAGAGAGCAGAGAGAGCAGAGAGAAAGAGCAGAGAAAGAGAGCAGAGAGAGAGAGAAATGGGAAGAAATGGCACTTCATTACAGCTGATTCAATACGATAGACAAACATGTGGAAAAACACACCCCTTTGATAATGGCATTGGATTTAGCTGTCTGCTTTGTCTTTGCCAAAAGAGACAAAAAAAACCCATTACGCACGTGATAAGTATAATGACATTGACAGAAGAAAAATACAACAGCATTATTGTAGGGCAACATTTCTGTTTTGATTATATCCCCCCCCCGGCAATCTCACAGGCAGGCATCAAACCACTATAATTTCCACAGCGTTTCAATCGCTTTTCAACAATCATTCCACTAATGACAGTTTTTTACAACACCATTCAGCTTAAGAGCCTTGGTACTCTTTTCATGATGTCTCTGAGAGGAGCTGGGATATCACCATCGTCTGTCATGTTTTCCCCCCACAGTGACCTTTACGGATGGCGTATCCTCACCATGCACATACATGGCTGACATCTGAGAGCGACCACTGGGGACCCGCCGGGAGATTTGCAACAAGCTGTTTGCTCTGCGTCCATTGTGCAAGAAACCTGTTTGGGGAGGATTCTATTTAAAACATCAGCAGTCCTATCCCACCACCGGCGTCCCTCTCTTCCAGAGGCGGCCACTAGGTGGTGGTCAAATCCTGTCCTCCCCTCTTCAATAGACCTGGCTTGGCTTGCTTCACATAATGGTACTAGACTGTCTGCTGTTGTTGTCATTGTCGTTGTAGTTGTTGTAGTTGTTGTTGTTGTTGTTGTTGTTGTTGTTGAGGGAGAGTGTGGTAGACAGGAGGCAAGAGTAACGATCCCAAGTTTAATTATGTTCTGAGGAAAACACAGACTTATTAACAGAGAAAATACAATAAAGTCATAATGGACTCCTGGCATTCTATCTCAACCCATGCACTCTGTGGCAGGAGTGGAAACATGAAGATAGGTTTTTATGGCTGATAGGGCGCTCGTTCTGTTGGGCCGTGTTGAGATCTAGTCCTATAATCTATTATTCATTCCGCTGATTATTTTCATTGCAACTGGTTTGCATAAACCCGCAGTGTATTTAAACAAGCGCGCGTATTGATTAGTTCCAGTGTAGCATGCTCTGGTGTATCGTGACTTTATATTTTGGGGGGAAGAGAGAGAAAGAACATGAACTGAAAGGAAGAATGGGTTGTTTCCTGGGTTTTTGGTGGAGAGGGGGAGAGAGAGAGAGAGAGAGAGAGAGAGAGAGAGAGAGAAGAGAGAGAGGAGAGAGAGAGAGAGAGAGAGAGAGAGAGAGAGAGAGAGAGAGAGAGAGAGGAGAGAGAGAGCAGAGAGAGAAAGAGAGAAGAGAGAGAGAGAGAGAGAGAGAGAGAGAGAGAGAGAGAGAGAGAGAGAGAGCGAGAGAGAGAGAGAGAGGAGAGAGAGAGAGAGAGAGAGAGAGAGAGAGAGAGAGAGAGAGAGAGAGAGAGGACAGACAGACAGAGTGAGAAAGAAAGAGATAGAGAGAGAGAGAAAGAGAGAGAGAGAGAGCAGACAGACAGACAGACAGACAGACAGACAGACAGACAGACAGACAGACAGACAGACAGACAGACAGACAGACAGACAGACAGACAGACAGACAGACAGACAGACAGACAGACAGACAGACAGACAGACAGACAGACAGAGAGAGGGAGACAGAGAGAGCAAGAGAGAGAGAGAATAACCTCGCTCCTTGGCAGGAGGTGTTGGTCTATAAAAGAGTCTGACAACCCTCAGACAAATTCTCTTCTGCAAAACCAAACAAACATATTGGTCCTAAATCGTCTCTACCAATAAAACTCCCACAAGGCAGTTCACGCTGCCGTTATTTACCACCTCATTCCTCACCGGCTGCCGTGGCTTTGCCGCTGGCATCATGCATATGCTACCATAGGGAGATTCTTCCCAGAACCCCCCCCCCCAGACGCCACACCACTGGCATATGACTGCCAGAGAGAGAAGAAGAAAAAAAATTATTAGCGAATGGGACAAGGTTACAGACACGTAATGAAAGCTATTGGCCATGTCACTTCCTCACATCCCCGGCCCCCCTATTACTTTCAATCAGGTCATTCGGCCGTGAAATGGACCCTCATGCGATGTTGGGAGTGAATACGCCCCACGTACCCCCCCTCCCTGACCTTTTCCCCCCAAGTGGGGTCTCACGTGGCTGATCAAGGCACTTCTACTAATGTGGATGGTGTAGGGTGATAAGGAGGGACTGGGAGAATTAACCCCAACAGGTTACATAATTTGAACCCTGCTCCATCAAACGGCAATACGGGCTCTAGCCTTTCCGAGTCACACTCACTTCCTTCTCACTGTATAATCTATATTCAGCCCCATGGCTGCAAACGGGGGAGACTGACAGAATTATGTGTTTTGACTGTGGTTGCCCCCCCCCCCCAGCCCCTACCCCAGGGAGATAATAGTAGGAAAGATGATTGGCTGAGACGTTGGGAGACACAATTCCTCTCTGTTCGTGTGAATTTACTTGAACAACAAATTGCCTCTTTTCCACCTAATGAGTCAGCGAATGAGACGTCTATATGTTGTTGTCAATATTCCGAACATGGACCACCGCTAACAATATTGATCCTTGGTGATGACAAAAGAATACCAGACAATGAGCATCACTCGTGTTCATTAATAGAGAGGCCTTTGCATGGAGTGTTTGTGTGTTATCTTTCTTCCAGCATGGCTGACTGTAACATAGCAACCATTATCTTGTACATGGCAATGTTATGTAAGGGACAACGGTTGTTATGTGCAAAACAACAATGGCTAAATAGAGCAACAAAAACACAATAATTTGGTCTCAAAGGTGTTAATTCAATGTTGATTTATGGTCAACATGCTTGATTTTTGGTTAAGGTCGACGATTGATGGTGAATCACCCATTAACCGCTGAAGCAATTGACTAATGTTGAAAACATATCATTGAATCAATATTGTTTTGTGGTTGCATTTTAATGATTGAAATGCCAATATCTAATAAATGTTGAATCAACGTATGCTGTTCAACGTATGCTGTTTGTCGTCATTACGTTGGACCGATCCGAATTCCCCCCCCCAATTTAAACAGATATGGTACGTCCCAGCATGCAGCTGAGCACTCTCTCAATGTGAACTGCATGGCAACAGAACAGCACGTCTGGATCCCCCGGATTTGATTCTACTGAGTGCTTTACAGTAAGTTTTGGCTATATTACTTTTATCTTAACTGTGTTCTGTGAAAAATAACGTTATTGTGAGTGTGACCAGTGGATCTTGACGGCGTTGTGCATGTGCTTATGCTGCAGTTTGGTAGGTAAATATATATATACGTCAACTAAGATAAATATTCATGAATATTCGTTAGCGTGTGCTTAATATAACTCTGGAGAGTGTGCAAGTGGAATCGTACGGTTGTTTAAGTTATTTCGATGTAAATATTCTAGCGCCAAACAAATAGAAATTGCGTGGTCCAATTGCGTGCGTTGGTACTGAATGACGTTGTGCGACTCAGCCAATCAAAAGCATGCTTATTGGGTGAACAGGAAGTAGTCAAGGAAGCACGCGCTAGCTGGCCTAGTAAACACGTGGATCCGTAAATGCAACGTTGCCTACCAGACAACGGGACCGCATGTTTCTTTTTGTATTGCTCCTGGCTGTTCAAACTAATTTTACAGTTCTGCTAGCTACATGCAGTATTTAGCGAGCTGGGTTAGCCGGTTAGTTGGCTTTGAATCCCGGCTGCGGCTAGGTAGCCAGCTAGCTAAATGCACCGCGACGGTGATGTCACCAAACAAAATGGCGGCGCCCATGTTGATAAAGCGCTTCACATAACAAATCGTTTTTTCTTAGAAACTGCTTATTTTTATAACGTGATTTTTTTCTGTGGCTTATCTAAATACTAATTTGATGCTATGACTATGTTTATATCGCTATATGCTTCATCTCCCCTTTAAGCTTAGGCACTCTTTCTAAGTTGGTTAAGGTTAGAGTTTGTCTTAGAGCATGGCGATAGAACGCCAGGTAAATGTGACTACACAAAGTCCCCATTTGTTGTTGGCATTTTTTGTGGTCTAAGCAAGCCAAAGAGTGTTTTTGAGTACCTAGAGCAGTTTGTCAAAGATCTTCAGAATGTACTGTCTAATGGCATTATTTATAATGACAAGCAATTTGATGTACAGATTTCTTCTTTCATTTGTGATGCCCCGGCTAGAGCTTATATTAAGCAGACCAAGGCATTTAATGGCTATTCTGGTTGTGACAAGTGTTTTCAGGAGGGTGTATGGAGAAATAAAATGACATATCCTGAAACAAAAGTCAGACTTAGGACAGACTCCAGTTTCTCAGACATGGTTGATGAGGCCCATCACAATGGGACGAGCCCTTTAACAGGTTTAGTTAAGATGGTTTCTATGTTTCCAACTGATTACATGCATCTCTGTTGTCTCAGAGTTACAAGGAAACTGCTTAATATATGGTTAAAGGGGAAGAATTTGGCAACAAGGGTCCCTTCCAAAACTGTACAAGCCATTTCAGGTAAACTGCTAAAGCTACGTCCCTACATGCCTTGTGAATTTAACCGTAAACCAAGGGAACTGTCAGAGTTAGATCGCTGGAAAGCTACTGAGTTGCGATCCTTCATGTTGTATTGGGGTCCTGTTGTTTTGAAGGATTCCCTCCCCAGTGAGCTGTATGACAACTTCATGTTGTTTTCTGTTGGAATGTACTTGTTGCTGTCCCCTAGTATTTCTGAGGAAATGTTGGCCTTTGCGCACAAGTTGATGGTTTCTTTTGTTGAACACTTTGGGACAGTGTATGGAAGAGGTGAAATTGTGTACAATGTACACCAGCTTATTCATTTGGCTGAGGAATACAGGAAGTTTGGCACTCTAGATAATATCTCAGGATTCCCTTTTGAGAACTATCTTGGACAAATTAAGCATCTTCTACGCAAGCCACATCAGCCTCTACAACAGGTAGTGAAAAGGTTGTCTGAAATTCCACATGTTGGATCCCCATGTCCCACAGATGATCCAATTTTGCGTAATATTCACACTGATGGGCCTGTCCCCCCACAGTTTACTTCTTCACAACAGTACAGGAAGGTCTCCACTCATCGGTTTACTTTGTCCACAAAGAAAGGAGACAATTGTATTGAGGTTGGAGATGGATTTGCATTAGTAGAGAATATTCTTAAATCAGAGGAAGAGGTATATATAATTTACAGAAAGTACAGACACAAACAGCCATACTACATGTATCCCTGTGAATCATCATATATTGGTACATACAAGGTCAGTGGCTTGCAAGAAGATATAGGGATAGGTAAACTTCGCTATATCAAGCGCAAATGTCTTCTCTCTCCAGACGGAGATGGTGCCATTGCAATACCACTACTTCATTTAACAGCATAACCATACTGCCCTACAAAGCTAAAGTGCAGTAACTATATTGACACACTGAGTACAATATTACATGTACACAGATAACATGTTTGGCTGGCCAATTGAAACGCTTAAAGGAAAACTCCAACATTTTGTGAAATTAGCTTATTTAACATCTTCCCTGGAGTTGGACAAGAAGATGCATACCTTTTTCGTCTCTCTGCATGCTTTGGGCTTAGGGAACGCCTGGACCGTTAGCCTAGCTTAACTTCATCACTGGAAGTGGGGCAGACATCTAGCCTAGTTCACTACAGTCAGGAAATATACTCCAAATACAACTCCCAAACGTTCCTGTAAACATGTTGTGACCTGTCCCTACATGCCTGGAGACTTGTGTGACTTGGAGACTTGTGTGACTTGTGTGACTTGGACTTGTGTGACTTGGAGACTTGTGTGACTTGTGTGACTTGGAGACTTGTGTGACTTGTGTGACTTGTGTGACTTGGACTTGTATGACTTGTGTGACTTGTGTGACTTGGAGACTTGTGTGACTTGGAGACTTGTGTGACTTGTGTGACTTGGAGACTTGTGTGACTTGTGTGACTTGTGTGACTTGGAGACTTGTGTGACTTGGAGACTTGTGTGACTTGTGTGACTTGGAGACTTGTGTGACTTGTGTGACTTGTGTGACTTGTGTGACTTGGAGACTTGTGTGACTCGTGTGACTTGGAGACTTGGACTTGTGTGACTTGTGTGACTTGGAGACTTGTGTGACTTGGAGACTTGTGTGACTCATGTGACTTGGAGACTTGTGTGACTGGGAGACTTGTGTGACTTGGAGACTTGTGTGACTCGTGTGACTCGTGTGACTTGGACTTGTGTGACTTGTGTGACTTGGAGACTTGTGTGACTCGTGTGACTTGGAGACTTGGACTTGTGTGACTTGTGTGACTTGGAGACTTGTGTGACTTCGAGACTTGTGTGACTCATGTGACTTGGAGACTTGTGTGACTGGGAGACTTGTGTGACTTGGAGACTTGTGTGACTCGTGTGACTTGGAGACTTGGGCTTGTGTGACTTGGAGACTTGTGTGACTCGTGTGACTTGGAGACTTGGGCTTGTGTGACTTGTGTGACTTGTGTGACTTGGAGACTTGTGTGACTTGTGTGACTGGGAGACTTGTGTGACTTGTGTGACTGGGAGACTTGTGTGACTTGTGTGACTGGGAGACATGGTAAATACACAGGTCACAACATGTTTACGGGAACGTTTGGGAGTTGTATTTTGATTGTATTTGGAGTATATTTCCTGACTGTAGTGAACTAGGTTAGATGTCTGCCCCACTTCCAGTGATGAAGTTAAGCTAGGCTAACTGTCCAGGCGTTCCCTAAGCCCAATGCATGCAGAGAGACGAAAAAGGTATGTATCTTCTTATAACTCCTGGGAAGATGTCAAATAAGCTAATTTCACAAAATGTTGGAGTTTTCCTTTAAATGCTTAAAAAATGCAATGTGTGCGGACTAATTAGGAGGCGGCTGTTACAAAGGGTCAGATTAAACCGAATATATATATTTATTACTTGAGATATATTGTATAGTATTTGTATATCGTCTGATATCCCTTGTATATTCTTTGTACATATACACGGAATATCCCTTTACCTAGTACAGGCCAGACCATAATCAAGTTCAAGTTCTTTAATAGTTGTCATACAGAAGTACAGAATACTTTCATACAAAATGCTTCTTACTGTTACGCTCCAGAGACTGTGCTAGACAAGATAGTATCAAATAACATAATAACATAATATAGCATGAATTTAGAAGAAGAAAATGAGGTCACAGTGTTCGGTATAGACATATGTACAATGTTCTGAGTTACCATATAATATACAATACACAATACTATGCAGTGTACTAATGTACAGTACTATCTAGTGCAAAGCAGAAATGGGATGAGGTACAATTTTAGGTACAATTTACAGTAAGGTGTACGAGTTGTAGTGCAATCCTTCATCCATAAATATAAAGTGTGGGGAGTGGGTGCTACAGTGTGTTTGTTTAAAGTGGGTGTGTGCTATAAGTGTGTGGAGTGGGTGCTACAGTGTGTTTGTTTAAAGTGAGTGTGTGCGTGTGGATGTGTGTGCTATGTGCGTTTGGTGGTTGTTGTTGTGTAGTGTTCATTCATTGTTCGTTTAGCAGCCTGATGGCCTGGGGATAGAAGCTTCTTCTGAGTCTTTCTGTGCTCGCCTTGAGACTCCTGTATCGCTTGCCTGACCGCAGCAGTTCAAAGAGGCAGTTGTTCGGGTGACTGGAGTCTTTAATGATTCTCTTAGCCTTGCCCTTGCAACGCTTGTAGTAAATGTTCTGGAGGGTGGGGAGCCCCCCTCCAATTGTGCGTTCGGCTGAACGTGTCACTCTTTGTAGTCTGCTTTGGTCTTGTGCAGTGCTATTCCCAAACCAGGAGGTGATGTTGCCGGTCAAGATGCTCTCTATTGTACATGAGTAGAAGTTCTTAAGGATCTTCTGGCTGACTTGGAACTTCCTTAGGCGCCTGAGGAAGTAGAGGCGTTGTCGTGCCTTCTTCACAACACTGTTAATGTGTGTGGTCCATGTCAAGTCCTCGGATATGTAGGCTCCGAGGTACTTAAAGCTGTTGACTCTCTCAACCGGTGCCCCGTCGATGCTGAGGGGGCTGTAGTCCTTGACCCCCGACCTCCTGAAGTCCACAATCATCTCCTTTGTTTTGCTGACGTTCAGGGAGAGGCTGTTTTCCTGGCACCATCCCGCCAGGACCTTGACCTCTTCCAGGTAGGCCCTCTCGTCGTTGGCAGAGATCAGGCCCACCACCACTGTGTCGTCAGCAAATTTGACGATTGTATTGCTACTCCGCTGAGCCACACAGTCGTGTGTGTACAGGGAGTAGAGGAGGGGACTCAGAACACAGCCCTGGGGGGCCCCTATGTTGAGGGTGATGGATGAGGAGGTGCAGTTGCCTGCTCTCACCACCTGGGGTCTGCCAGTCAGGAAGTCCAAGACCCACTGGCAGAGGTCATAGCCCAAGCCCAGGTCCCTGAGCTTGGCTATGAGTATGGAGGGGACTATGGTATTGAATGCCGAGCTGTAGTCGATGAATAGCATTCTCACATAGTTCCCCTGCCTCTTGTCCAGGTGTGATGCTGCTGTGTGCAGCACATGGGATATGGCGTCCTCCGTGGACCTGTTGGGGCGGTATGCAAATTGCAGGGGGTCCATGTTGATGGGGAGGGAGGAGCAGATGTAGCCCTTTACTAGCTTCTCGAAGCACTTCATGGCTATGGAGGTGAGAGCTACAGGGCGGTAGTCGTTGAGGCAAGCAGGCTTGGATTTTTTGGGTACAGGGATAATAGTGGACTTCTTCAGGCAGGTGGGGATGACAGCCTGTTCTAAGGACAGGTTAAATATGTCAGTGAATACTGGGGCCAGTTGGTCGGCACAGACTTTTAGGACGCGGCCGGGGATGCCGTCTGGACCTGCTGCCTTCCTGATATTCACTTTTTTAAAGGTCCGCCTCACCTCATGCTCTGTTACCCTGAACACTGCGCCTCCATCAGCAGCCGACCCCCCCCCCCCCATTGCCGAGGCTTGTGAGCTGGTGTTGTTATTACCAGCATCAAACCTCGCATAGAAGGTATTGAGGTAATTTGCTAAGGAGATGTCACTGTTCAGTTTGAGGGAGGCGCCTTTGTAGTCTGTCATCGTTTTGAGCCCCTGCCACATAGCTCTAGAGTCAGCTTGTTCAAACTGGAGTTCAATTTTATCCCTGTAGCGTCGTTTGGCCTCTGACACAGTCCTCCTTACGTTGTATCGCGCCACCTTGTGGTCATTCATGTTGCCTGCCTCTAGGCCGTCGTTGTATGCTTTGGTGCGCTCTCTCAGAGCTTCACGGACGGATTTGTCTACCCAGGGTGTTTGATTTGGGTAAACTTTCATTTTGGTAGTGGGGATTGTTTCTTTCACCCTAGTACAAACATAGTCCAGCACTGTCTCCGTGTAGGCATTAATGTTATCTGTGTCGCGGAACACATTCCAGTCTGTGTTGTGAAACACTGACCGGATCGTATCCTCTGACGTCACATCCCATTTCTGCACCTCTCGCGAGACTACGGGAGTACTTTTAATTCTCTGTCTATACTTTGGTGAAAGAAAAATTGATGCGTGATCTGACTTACCGAAGCCACTATCAGAATGAGCCTTGTAGCCACCTTTAAATTGCGTGTAACAGTGATCTAGGATGTTACCGCCTCTGGTGTTGCAAGTCACATGCTGATAGAAGTCAGGTAATACCTTTCTCAGATTGGCGCTATTGAAATCTCCCAGAACTAAAATGGCGGCGTTAACATTCGCCTCTTGGATTCTATTTACCTCGTCGTGTAGTCTGGAGAGCGCGACCTTGTTGCTGGCTTGCGGTGGAATATACACTCCGACCAGGACGATCGCCGTTAACTCCCTAGGGAGGAAGAAAGGACGACACTTGATGGTTATATATTCCAGTTCTGGGGAGCAGTGGTTGGATAATTCCTTCACGTTAGTTGGGTCACTCCAATTTTTGTTCAACATGAAGGCAATACCTCCTCCACGTTGTTTACCGGATTCTGCTGTTCTATCCTTGCGGTGAATGAAGAAATGATCGGCCGGTTGGATGGCGTGGTCTGGGACTTCTGGCGCCAGCCACGTCTCGATGAAGCAGAGAACGTTACAGTCCCTAACGTCTCTCTGGAATTGAATCCTTGCTCGGATGTCGTCTAGTTTATTGTCTATTGATTGTACATTGGCTAGCAAT
This sequence comes from Notolepis coatsorum, assembly GCF_963971535.1. Lineage (NCBI taxonomy): Eukaryota > Metazoa > Chordata > Actinopteri > Aulopiformes > Paralepididae > Notolepis > Notolepis coatsorum. The sequence goes on from NC_140165.1 coordinate 210,464,533, forward strand.
ATACTGGGTAGTGGTGTCCTGTGCCGCCTGGTTCTCAGCCTGTTACGGACTCCAGCTCTCTTTCCTCGCCGTCTGGGTCCTTTGTCCCTGGGGGCGAGATCCGGTCCTGATGTCCTCAAGATCTCAACGGGCCATTGTTGCGGTTCAGAGAGCTGATCCAGAGAGTAATCCAGTCGGTAAGTTTCCCGTAATCCAATGTCTATAAGTGACTGACGGTCATACACCTTAATTGCACCTACTGTTGGTACAGACAAAACTCTTAAAACTATAAATATTAACAAAAGTATGCACAGTCTCGACGGAGCGCACAGACAGGCAGCCGGTCGTAGCGGCGCCATTCTTTTTTTTTTTTTTTTTTTTTGTTATATATTCGTTCTCCTATTGGACAGCGACCCCCCTAGGCGCCACGGCCATACCCCCAATGTCTAGTTCAAAGTCACCGCTAAGACGTATAAATACGTTGCAGGTGGATACAGCAGTTAGTTACCCCAATAAGTTGAAGCCTTCACCACGATACAACGTGCTGTGAAGTGGGCCTGTTTTGCCCCAAAATAGAGCCTTGAGACCGCGTGCAAATTGATAGCTGAAGTGTCAGAGTTTAACGCTGTATCGTCGAGTTCGACCTATTCTATTATTAAGTATTAGTCTATTATGTATAGTGTATCGTGCGGCTACCGTTCTACAGTGACCAGCATTACCAACGTTTCATCGTACCGAGCTAGTGTGCTTATCCAGGCTGGGCGGCTTAACCTTGTGCCGCCATCCGAGGAGCCCTAGACGAGAACCGTGTGGATATGTACACTGGATAACCTACACCGACGACTACAGACAGAAATAAGGCTGGTACTATAGATTATTCACCTTACGTATAAATACGTTGCAGGTGGATACAGCAGTTAGTTACCCCAATAAGTTGAAGCCTTCACCACGATACAACGTGCTGTGAAGTGGGCCCGTTTTGCCCTAAAATAGAGCCTTGAGACCGCGTGCAAATTGATAGCTGAAGTGTCAGAGTTTAACGCTGTATCGTCGAGTTCGACCTATTCTATTATTAAGTATTAGTCTATTATGTATAGTGTATCGTGCGGCTACCGTTCTACAGTGACCAGCATTACCAACGTTTCATCGTACCGAGCTAGTGTGCTTATCCAGGCTGGGCGGCCTAACCTTGTGCCGCCATCCGAGGAGCCCTAGACGAGAACCGTGTGGATATGTACACTGGATAACCTACACCGACGATTATATTGCTTTGGTCCTGTGGCTGGTTTAGGACGCTATGGGAATGGCTTGTAAGGAGAGATCATTATTAGTACCGTAAATTCTCATTTCAGCCCTTTGAAGATGAATGGTGAGGTGGTGCTGTGGTCAGTTGTACAGTTCCCAAATGGTGGGACAGCAGTAGTTCTAGAGAGCTGGTTTAATGCTAAAGACCAGACTGTGTTATGGCCCCCTAAACACATAAAGCTCACAAAAGCCCTTCGAGATGGACTGCAACCAGATGATAAATGGATCACCTATAAGGATGTACGTGAGCTTACTACGTGTGGTGAGTATTTCGTGCAACACATACACAAAAAGTGAGGACGCAAATTGTGACGATGCACATATGATAAGAGGTACATATATTTTTTCGTTAAACACTGGACTGCAGATATGTTAATTGTCATTTTCTCTGTGCTCTTTCCAGAGACCCATGATGAGGCCAAAAAACGAGAGACCAAGTACACCTCAACTATGTGTCCAACCTCTGAAATTGAATCTGAGGACGAAGGAGATCTCCGCCAGAAAAGAAGATCCAGGTACAGTGTTCACTTTGTTAAAGGGACACTCTCCCTAGGGTGTTGTAAATAATGGCACTGCTGTTGTAGTTGCAAGTAGTGCTAAAAGGATAACATACAGTGGCCTGAGGGCCTATGTATTCAGACTTTAGCCTTGACTAATAAACGTAGTATCATAACTACATTTATTACATGTGTGTATATATATACTTTTTTTTAGGCCAAATCAGCAGTATGTGCACTCGGACTCTGATGACTCGAGTGGCGACGCCAAAAGAAAACGTTTTGCCAAAGCACCTGATGTGGGTTTCCCAGGTATTGATGCAATGCATTTATTTTATATAGGCACTTTGGAAATGATCACTGCTACAGTTAATAATAATAATAATAATAATAATAATAATAATAATAATAATAATAATAATAATAATAATAATAATAATAATAATAATAATAATAATAATAATAATAATAATAATAATAATAATAATAATAATAATAATAATAATAATAATAATAATAAACAGTTAAACAAATTAGTCTGACCATGTACCGACAAATTGAGCATTTTAATTTGATTGGACTTCTGCATTTCTTGCAGTTATTCTATAGTTGGCCCAAAATATATACATTGTGAATAACATGCCAACTAAAATATGTTGTAGGACAGACTCCAAAATCGAGCCGGTCTCGTAAGGCGCTAAGATCCGGCAACCCTCCAGTTGTTGGCCAAGAGCCTACAATGAATGGTATGTTGCTATGAATGTTAAAATGCCAACTAGATGACTGTTTAAACATGATTTGTAGCATCTTCAATTCTCACCCTGGCTTACCTTTTTTAGATTCTTTGGATAGTGGCATGATCTACAGCTATTTAGATTCGTTGCAGACTCCTGATCCAAATAACAGTAAGTGAACCCATATCTGTGTTCTTGTGAGGAGCTTGCTGGCAGGTCGCTGGCATCATGCATGCAACAGAATACATGTTTACAATGTGCATGCCAGCCCACTACAAAAATTCAAAGCCTTCACAACTTGCAAGCAATGTCACAATAAAAATGTGTAGTTGTACATAATGCTTTTATATTGAGCACAATTTCCACCATGTTTGAGTCGCAACTTATTTTACATTTCCCCTTTGTAGATCTGGTTACTAGCAACTACCGGCAATCGCTAACTCAACATAATGGTGAGTTATCAAGCAATCTCATAACATAATATTCTGGCATGTTTAAAATATCTGTATTGTCTCGCGTTGTCTTTGATATTTTTATTAAAGTAGTATTTGGCAGTGCACGTGAAATCAGCTGAATGGAAATCAAACATTTTCTCACATGGGGGATTACAATAGCGTCATTTGCTAATAACTTTGTGTATTTCCTACTGTGTTTCAGCCGAGATGCCAGGATTTGATATTGTACAGTATCACCAGCAGCAGCAGGCCTCACATGTCCAGCAGCTGCAAGATCGACAAAGTGCAAGTAGTGGTATGATACTGTACTCTTTCAGTAACAGTGTTTTGAGAGACGGGGATACAACTCCTTACACCCCTTCCTGACATAGAGCGACGCGAGCGAGCGAGAAAAAGTGATTAAAATGTATTCGTTTCAATCAGACTATCCTGACCTGCCGCGAGCGACAGTGAACTGAGCAGCGATGTCGTTCACCCCTCAAATATTCGCTCGCTGTGTCTCTAGTTGAGCGATTACGCGGCCGAGTCCCGCCCCTAAACACTTTTTATTGGTCGAGAATCCAGGTAACACACACTCGGACACGCGCTGCGTCATATCAGGACAGTGTCGTGTGCGATTTCGTCTCCAGTTCGCTCGCTTGCTGCCTGTCAGGAACCGGTGTTAGTGATTATGACATGTATGTTAATTTGACTGACAAGTCAGATTTTGTATTTTTAAATATAATGATTTGTTTCTACAGGGATGTCGGGATGCAGCTCGGGGCAATACTACAGTCCCCCTGGTCTCTCACAACATGCACAAAATGGTATGCCATTTTAGAGGGAACTACCACCAGTTTGATCCAATGCAGTCAAACTATAGTGAAATATATAACTATGATTTTGTTTCTACAGCGATGTCAGGACACAGCTCAGGGCAATCTGGTGTTTCACAGCGTAGACAGATGGCCGGCGATGACGGGCAGCTTATGAAAGGCAAGTCTATTGGACATGGTGTAATTCCTCGTGTGATTTGCTGCTTATTTTTATTTCTCACTTAATGATTTTAACTCTTCTTCTGAAGACCTTACCATCCAGAAGATGAATTCAATGCTTGCTGAATTACTTGTCGTGGTGAAGGATCTATCCAGAGATGTGCAGTTCATCAAGACCGAGTTGGCTGAGGGCAACATATCTGGTGGGACCAGGGGACACGGGGTGGCCACCACAACCACTATGCTCCCCTTCCAGCTGCCAATCGCCAGTGAACAAGACTTCAATGAGGCAGAATCATTACTGATGGAGCAATCAGTCCGTCAAAAGATGGTAATTTATTGAACTGCATTCATTTATCAAATGTAGATCGTTTCAGTGTGGTCTTGTTCAGGGGAAAAATGTGTTTAGCACTTTCTAGTTCAAAACGTGTTAGAGCTTGTATATCTGCTATTTATGAAACGTTTTGAAATTGTTCAAATATACCGTTTACATATGGACAGGAGGGTTAATGTGGTTAAACCTAATGACTGGCATGGGCTGGAATATCAGTGCATGCATGAAGTGTGTGTATAAACAAGTTGGTTGCTCTGTGTTCATAAAATAAACGTTATGCTGTTTCTAACGCAGGGCCTTCATTTTCTTCTCTCTGATTTAGATTTCTCGCCTGGCTTTGGTAGGAGGCACCAATTCAGAGAACCTGATCAGACTGATGTTGAAAACTGCTATGACCAACGCCCTGGCCAGTGGGTTCAACTGGGCTGGAAAGAAAGACAAGCGTTGTTCAGAAAGCAAGAAGCCATTCAAGCACACCACACTACAAGCCTGCATGTTTGGTGAGCTTCCTCCCCTGCAAACTACCCTGATGCTGGTGATGCTGGTGATTCAGAATATAATTATGCTGTTGCAAAAACTTTAAAAAAAAGTGTTATGTTGGAATAAAGTGATGAAAGTGCAACCTATAAGAAATGGACAACGTAATTGGTGAGCTTTAGAGGTGCATGGATACACATTGTATTGCCTAGATGGTGTCAGGCTAGGCGATTGCTTAATTCTCTTTCCTGTCCAGTCTAACTGGATGCTGACTGTAGCTTGTTACTGTAGACCTACAGAGTGAGTAATTGAGTGATTAAAAAAAATCGCACTCGTGTGAAGTGAGGGGTGCTCTTATCATCGTACATCATCTCACCCACCTCTCTTCCTCACTTTTATTTTTGTGTCTATCAGCTGCTGCTCGACAGTTTGACCCCAAGCTGACCGACCAGGACTACAGCGAAACTGTCAAGAAGTGGCTTCGTTATGCGCCAGACCGGGAGGGAGGCATCTCAAGGAACCGAAGTGACCCAAACTTAAGTCAAGCGAACCAGAGTCAAACTTAGGGTACCCCAGCACAGCACACACTGTTTCCCTGGTTCATACAGTACAAGGAATTACCCTCATGGACACTGTTCTTCCATGGACGGCATCTACTTGAATGACTTGCTGCTTCAGCCTGTTCTTGGAACCGAAGTGACCCAAACTTAATTGTCAAGCGAACCAGAGTCAAACTTGGGGTACCCCAGCACACTGTTTCCCTGGTTCATACAGTACAAGGAATTACCCTCATGGACACTGTTCTTCCATGGACGGCATCTACTTGAATGACTTGCTGCTTCAGCCTGTTCTTGCAGTGTTTATTTTTTTTATTTTTTATTTTAACCTTTATTTACCCAGGGTAGGTTCGCTGAGCACGGATGCTCTTTTTCAGCTACGCCCTGCTTCACATTCACAGAGTTCCATTCACACCTGGGAGCTGCCCAGGCCTAACAAAATTAATAGTTGGTTTCAGGTTGCCGACCGACCCTGCCGATTTAGGTGCGACCCAATATATTTTATGAGTTTTTAGAAAAAATTATAAAAAAAAAAAATCATTTTTTTTTTTTTTTTTTAATAAAGTTTCATAGAAATCTTAGTCAAACATTTAGTATTATGGATATTAAACATGCTGGCAGAGTACATGCATCCATGTTGTTGTGAACATTTTAATTAAATAAAGAAATTCCCTATCCATAGTCGCCGTGGGAAAGAATAAAATAAAAGAATTAAATAAATTCCCTACCTACCCATGGCCAAACTGACAACCAACCTGAAACCAACTATTAATTTTGTTAGGCCCCAGTACAACCACAGTCTGACACTGTTGGCCACTGAGCAACTCCACTGGAGCAGTTGGGGGTTTAGTGCCTTGCTCAAGGGCACTTCAGCGGTTGGTGTTAAGGGTATGGGAGAGAGTTATATGGGAGAGAGTTATATAAACATTAGGGGTGTAACGGTACACAAAATCCACGGTTCGGTACGTACCTCGGTTTTGAAGACACGGTTCGGTATTATTTTCGGTACAGTGGGGGGGGGGGGGGGGGGGGGGGGGGATCCAAAAAAAATTGCTTTTCATTTATCTATTTATTTAACTGTATTAAACAATATAAAACGAATTGGCCATAATTGACTGAGCAAACTAATGCTTACTGCTGTAACCTACTAATAACACTTAAGTAAATCTGAAGATTATTATATAGCAGATGCCTTGGAGGATAAGTCGTGGACAACTGTAGATCATCTAAGCTCCACTGTGTTTAAATTCAAATCCTCTGCCATTGTTATTTAACCCTTGTGTCTGAAAATTAAAGTATTATACTCTTATTAGGGGACTAAATTGAAAAACTCCATAAAAAGATTATGTTGAAATAATTTCCCACTTTCTTTTCCATAAATATTTTATTCAACTTCAGCCCTGATCATAACCATTTTTTATATTATTTTTGTAATGAAATACTCCCACTTTTCTGAAAAGAGTTGTTAAATATGACAAAAAAAATAATATGTGGTGGTTATGATCGGGCTGAAGTGGAATAAACAATTTATGAAGAGTAAAAAAAAAATACAAGATAATTAAAAGATTATGCCACATATTATGTTGGCTACAAACATAATCACTGCAAAGTTATCAAACAAATACGAATCTGATCAGACACAAGGGTTAAGTTGTTGTTCCCTTTCTAATTTCCTCAAAAACATCTAGTCTAGTTAATGTGATCAATATTATTTGACAATTGATGCTTTTTGTTGGACATTTCAGTCAGTGAGCTCATACTTTGAGCTCATAAATTTATAGTTAAAATGATTGAGACAACGCAATCTTGTCTTCGTTGTGCATGAATGCGTGTGCTCACCACACACAATATGTGTGTCACTATTCTGGCAGTGGCTATATATGTATTGTTAATGAAAGCCTGTTATAAGGTCTGTTATTTTTTTTTGTGTAAAAGGTATGGTCACTGGAAGTATGATACCCTAGAAAAAAATTAATTTTCATATTAAAGCCATGTTGTCATTTTTGTTCACACATTTTTGGAAATATGGTCATATAAGAATTTTATTATTATTTATTTAACAATAGTGTGTTTAACAGCAGGAAAAAAACATGTAATGTTATGATGTATACATATCAGAAGCAATATTTTAATGTAAAATGTACATTAATCAGTATTGATTCCTTAACTTTACAAGTTACAAGTAGATGTACAAGTTACAAATGTACAAGTAGAGTACCATTTAGATTATGGTTGAATAAACATTGATGTCTAACATTGATTCAATATAAAATCAACTTAAATGTGCATGTAGATTACCATTTAGATTATGGTTGAATAAACATTGATGTCTAACATTGATTCAATATAAAATCAACTAAAATGTGCATGTAGATTACCATTTAGATGATGGTTGAATCAACATTGATATAGTATCAGTTATGGTTGACACCTAACGTTGATTCAACGTGTAAGTCATAGACAACGATCTGTATAATTTCAATGTCAGGCTTCAACATAGATTCAATATTTCTGCCGAACCCTATTTCAACGTTGATTCACTCATTTTTTGCTATCTGGGTTATTACTGGATCTTGTAAACAAGGCAGAGTAGAATAGTAATATAATGTGTTTCCAATGTTTCACCTCCTCTACCACGGCACATACATCAGGCATTTTCTTTTTAAAGTGGTTACCAATGGTTACAGGCAGCCATACTGGAAGAGCAGTGGCGGCCGGTGGGTACTTCGCCACTAGGGGCGCTATACCAAACATTTTGCAAACATGTACAGTACAGTACCACGCAACAGACTCATGGCAAGACGTGAGCGATTCGACTCACGCTCACGGCAATGAATCGGCTCTTATGAACGAGTCGCTCAGCTGTTACTACAACAACACACAACCAGTCAAATAAAGTATAGTCTAGACTCTAATTCACAACTTGAAACACAATATATAAATAGAAAAGTTAGAAACAAAACTCGCCCCGTCTCCAAACACAGGCAGATCTCTCCCTCTCTCCTTCTCTCTCTCACACACAGCGCGACGTGGAATCGATTCGTTACACAATCAGACCTATTATATACCAAGAATAACTTCAGTATGAGTACAGGGCTGTACACATATTTTGCATATTGTTAAACGAGCCAAGGCTAGCTATTAAACTATCGATATGAATCGAAAATCTGGGACCCTGATGTAAACAAGACAAACGTCTTTCTCTGGTCTGCATCCCCTTAACAATTGTGTGTATTGAGCCGTACTGTATTGTACCCATTTTGCAATCTGTTAATAAAGTTCTCATTCATTCATTCATTCAAACATAGACGATATTGAACAAGCCATAATCCACGTATTTTCAATCCGAGAGAGCTGCAGTAGTTAAATCAATGAGCCATCGACATAGTCAGTGTGGTAACGTTATTATTGCATCCAAGATTGATACACGGCTGGCTAGGCAGTTGGTAGTCATAGTCTTGTGTTATAAAATAAATAAACAATCAGCAATGTCTCGCTTCATGAATGGCCAGCAGTAGCCTAACAGTACTGCTCCTAAAAAAAACAATTTACAAACGTTAACGTTAACCACAGAGAGAGAGAGAGAGAGAGAGAGAGAGAGAGAGAGAGAGAGAGAGAGAGAGAGAGACTCACTGTTTAGTTGAAACGTCCAGGGCAGGAGAGCTTGATAAACGTGTATAATCCACTGATGATGTATTCCAGACCACTGTCCACTGTAGTCTGTCTCCAGACTGCATCCGCCATATAGCTTGTTAGCCAAGTGTTAGCTCGTTAGCACAACACAAGTACATTCCTTTGTCCATTTCCGCTCGAACAGACTGCAAACTACCTGGCGTTCTATCGCCATGCTCTAAGACAAACTCTAACCTTAACCAACTTTGAAAGAGTGCCTAAGCTTAACAGTCTAAAGAACTTGCAGTCACGGCACGCTCGTCTAAGACAAACAGCTGCCTGCATCATTCTCACAACAACACAACTATCTCCACCGACCAACCTAGGAATAACCTAGAATTGGAACATTAGAAATTGGATTCGGCCAATCAGAGATCGTCTCTGTGAAATTCTGCTACGGAAAAAAATACTGGCGTCGGCCAATCAGAGAGCGTCTCCGCGAAATGCGGCTACAGATATTCTTGACGCTACTGGCTAGACCGCTTCAAATCGCGCCCGGATTCCAACATAATAGTCATATTTCAATGCACAACGCGTTATGCACTGATTGGCTGTGACGGATACAGCGATCAAACTGTGACGCGCACTCAGAGCGCTATCGCGTATAGCCCGGGCCGAGAAATACAAAAAAAAAAACGTGATGTCACTTCCTGCTCTGGAAAACGAGTGTTTTTTAATTGCGATAATAACGTTATATTGTGCATTGGAAATACAAACATACTTAAAATGAGTAAATATTATTCATTTTAAACATGTTTATATTATTTATAGGGCTATAAAACAAAAAACAAAAAGATACTTTTTCTTGTTCTACTCTCATATAACCAGGCAGGGCCTGAAGGGGGGGCGGCGCCCTTGCGCCCCTAGTGGCAGAGCCGCCACTGTGGAAGAGAGAGAACTAAAGGCCTCTATTGCCAAACATCAGGTGTACTGATTGGTACATGTGTGAAGAAAAGGAGGAATCACTATGTTCACCTACCAGGGTTTATCTAGAGTTCTAAATCCACACTTTCCAGCTAATTCCTTTTCATATTGCACATTTTCAGAAGCTGCAGAGAGAGTGGGTATGAATGGGCCAACGCAGGAGTTCCGTTTGATTTAGTTAAGCAGTGTGAGAAAATCCCTTTCCAAAGCTACACTGATGAACAACCCTGTGTGTGTGCATGCGTGTGGGGCATTAATTTGTGTGTGTGAGTGCATTTGTGTGGTCTCCAGATTCAAGTTTACAGTACAAGTCCAGCCAGCACAGTACTGTAGCACCACACAAGCACCACCGATACAATAAAGCCTGCAGATAGCAGAGCCACACCAATCGGATCATTTGTTCAATAGAAACGTTGCTGTGTATATTTCCTTTTTTTTTGGTACCGAAATAAACAAAGAAATAATGAAATAATGAGCGTTGGTGGATTTGCCCTCAGCCAGTGTTGAACTAACGCATCGTATACAGTATATCTGAGCTGGTTTTCCAAACACTTGTCTTAATTATGCTTTGTGCCCTCTCCTTTGTAGAAACCCAAGTCTGCATTGTGCTAGCGGAGACAAAAATAAATCCCAATGCAAACAAATGGATACAGGCGAGTTGTCGATATATATAACATACTATATATATATACATATTATGCTGTAGTTCCTGCTCAGTTGCACATATTATACATTAAAGGGGCAATTCAAAGAAAAAACAACACAAATTTATTTTGCACATAATCTCACACATATCCCATTGCTCTAAACAGTTTTGCACACATTGATTTAGTTTGGCAGTTATTGAGAGCTAATGCTAATATATCCTCCTGTGATGTCACCAGAGGAATCCTTGTGTTGTGTAAATTACAGCTCAATGAAATGATTTTCAAAGATTCAGTGTCCTCTGGTGACATCAGAGGAGGAGATATTCAGATTCATTAACTCTCCATAACTGTCACGCTAAATGTGTGCAAAACAGTTCAGAGCCATGGGATATGATGAGTGAGATTATGTGCAAAATGTATCTGCATTGTTTTCCTGTGAAGTGCCCCTTTAAGTACAAATACACATGAACAACATGAACAATTAGACTTACACTGTTGATGATCGACAGCATCATCTGAATGATAGATTTGAAGACATTGGTCCTTAGATACCACACAGCACGGAGGAGCTGAACCCTCTAGGGGAGTAGGGAAACAAGTTATTCTCATTTTTCTTGTGCCATAGGTCCATAGGCTTCATAGGTTCTTACGGCAAATGCTCACTTGAAAATATTTGGCCTGACGGTGGTTCTAGAGGAAAGGTCACAGGCTCATCAAAATCAATAGGGTGGTCATGAATGTTCACAGCATTGATTGATTGATTGAAAACTTTATTAACAGATTGGAGGAAACTGTACATTGGTGGGGGATTTGGACATTTACAGGGGCCAGTTTCTAATTGCAGCTACCCGTAGGTGCTGGTTTTGAAGGAGGGTAGGGATTCACATTCCTTCACGGCTGTGGGTAGGGCGTTCCACATTGTTGTGGTATAATTGCAAAACGTGTTTAGTCCCTTGTTTGAGCCGAATCTGGGTTGAACATGATTTGCAAATGTGAAAAAAAAACTATTCCCATTATGGCATTCACGTTTTTGGGGGAATATCATTCATAACCATGAGGTGGTCACACCTTGCCAGCACAGGAATATACAGTAATGGAAGGTATTTTTTTTATCAATGTGTCACAGGAAATATAATTACTTAGATATTGTTTTCACATATTGGTCCAGGTAAATCACACAAAGTAGAGGCTATTAATCAGTGAGAATTCATTATATCGTTAATTGGCTGCATTTGAAGAACTGGATGATAATGAAAGAGCATAACGACAGATAATTACAGGTGCTATTGGTTCCACGGCACGCACACGTGCACACACACACAAGCACATGCACATGCACACACACAGACACACACACAGTACCACTGGCTATATCCTCCTGAGACCCGTTCTTTGATCTTTGTACTCTGTGGAGGACATTGGTTGACCATGCATATCTCTCCAGGTTTTTGAGCTACATTAACTCCTGTTGTCCGTTAAAGAGGACATCCTGGGCTTTCCAGTGATATCTCACTTGTTACTTGTTAATTCTGGGAACATCCTCTTTCTTTTCAGCAAACATGGCTAGCATCGTGACAAGCACATTTTATAAAAAGAGGAGAGATAAGTCAAATAATTTACTTTCTACTATGATACACATATAATGTTCTTGTTCCTTAACATGTTAGGAATAGAATATGAGTTTAAAATGCAATTTAAATTTTTTTGTTTTGATGTAGTAGCACTTTTCTGAATGTCAATTAAAAAGGACATTGGGTCCATTTTGATGTTAAAATTCTTAACATGTCTGAACACTGTTCTAGGTGACAGATCTGATGCAGAGAGACTCCTGTACAGGATAGTGGAGGGTAACTCTGATCTGGAGCTCTCTGATAATGAGGAAGAAGGAGAAAGAGAGTTTGAAGTTGTCGCTGAACCTGAGGCAGACGAGGTAGAAAGCAAAGAAGAAGACCCTTCAGACATAGAGCCAGAGCCAGAGCCAGAGCCAGAGCCAGAGCCAGAGCCAGAGCCAGAGCCAGAGCCAGAGCCAGAGCCAGAGCCAGACAGGGAAGACGTCCACTGTACTACATGGCACTACAGGGCACTACAGGGCACTACATGGTACTACAGGGCACTACATGGCACTACATGGCACTACATGGCACTACAGGACACTACATGGTACTACAGGGCACTACATGGTCAGGCAGGGCGCCTGTAGCTGTTCCGCAACCGTTCCTATTTCCGGGATAGGCCTGATTGGCCCCGACAGGCACGTGACCCGCCGCGGCCACGCCCCGCGGCAGCCCCAGGACGCGACGCGGCAATGAGGCTGCTGTGGTTCACCTCAACGCCGCCCGCAGCATTAGGAAGGAGTTTGCGGTGCCTTTCACATCGCAGTCATCAGTCATAATAATATCATCAGTCATCTCTAATAATATTAATCACTGTTCAATGTACTAATATACAATACGGCTCACTTTTCCCACTTCAATGACAGAGCCGCTGTTTAATAATATTGTCGCGGCGGAGCTCCGTCGCGGCTGCATTATGTAGCAGTAATCCCCCCTTTTTTACCATCGACAAACTAGCTCAATTGGTAACGCTGCTTGGCTGTGGATCCTATGGTCCTAAGTTCGATTCCCTTAAGTTTTTTATTTTTTTTTAACGTGCATTGCACTATAGCGTATTGTATATTGTATATTGTATGGTTGCACTGCAACCCATACACCTTACTGTAAATTGTACCATACAATATACAATATACAATACGCTATAGTGCAATGCACGTTAAAAAAAAAAAAAAAAACGTAAGGGAATCGAACTTAGGACCATAGGATCCACAGCAGTTACCAATTGAGCTAGTTTGTTGAGACATGGGTACTACAGGGTACTACATGGTACTACATGGTAGTACATGGTACTACAGGGTACTACATGGTACTACAGGGTACTACAGGGTACTACATGGTACTACATGGTACTACATGGTACTACATGGCACTACAGGGTACTACATGGTACTACATGGCACTACAGGGTACTACATGGTACTACATGGTACTACATGGTACTACAGGGTACTACATGGCACTACATGGCACTACAGGGTACTACATGGTACTACATGGTACTACATGGTACTACAGGGTACTACATGGTACTACATGGTACTACAGGGTACTACATGATACTACATGGTACTGCAGGGTACTACATGGTACTACATGGCACTACAGGGTACTACATGGTACTACAGGGTACTACATGGCAATACAGGGTACTACATGGTACTACAGGGTACTACATGATACTACATGGTACTACAGGGTACTACATGGTACTACATGGCACTATAGGATACTACATGGCACTACATGGTACATGGCATTAAAGGGTACTACATGGTACTACATGGCACTACAGGGTACTACATGGTACTACAGGGTACTACATGGCAATACAGGGTACTACATGGTACTACAGGGTACTACATGATACTACATGGTACTACAGGGTACTACATGGTACTACATGGCACTATAGGATACTACATGGCACTACATGGTACATGGCATTAAAGGGTACTACATGGCACTACATGGCACTACAGGGTACTACAGGGTACTACATGGTACTACATGGTACTACATGACAATACAGGGTACTACATGGCACTACATGGTACTACAGGGTACTACTACTACATGGTACTACAGGGTACTACATGGCACTACATGGCACTACAGGGTACTACAGGGTACTACATGGCAATACAGGGTACTACATGGCAATAATTCATATTGGCGTTTTTTTTTTTTCATGAAGAATGACCCATTGTCTATTGTGAAGGACATGCTGTAATTTTTTTAATAAATAATTTTTTTGGAAAAGCTAAATTGTGAGATGTTTCTTTAAGTCCAAATAGTCCGAAAATCATAAGAAAACTGAAATTTGAAGATACATTTTTTCCTCGGTTCTCAGGAGGATATGGCTGCCTTTGATGTGAATTAGTTGTGTGAAATCTGTGCGGATGCTCAAAGACCTTTTCATTTTTTCTCATCACAGAGAAAACGACCTCAATGATTTCATGGTATTGGAAAAGAAAAGAAAACAGATATAGCCAGACTTTCAGAAAGCAAACATTTCTCATACTTTCTTTTATTTTGTTAGCATTATTATTATTATTATTATTATTATTATTATTATTATTATTATTATTGTTATTATTATTATTATTATTATTATTATTATTATTATTATTATTATTATTATTATTATTATCATTATTATTATTATTATTATTATTTTATTATTATTATTATTATTATTATTATTATTATTATTATTATTATTATTATTATTATTATTATTATTATTATTATTATTATTATTATTATTATTATTATTATTATTATTATTATTATTATTATTATTATTATTATTATTATTATTATTATTATTATTATTATGATTATTATTATTATTATTATGATTATTGTTGTTTTTATTATTCGTTTTTGGCCTCTGTTTAAGATGGGACTCATCCATCTCTTGTGGCATCTCAGACATGGGCACAGCTCTTCAAATCAATGGCTCATTGACTGGCCCAGCCACAGACATGGACATACGTCAGTGTCTGTGACAGTTACACAAACGGAACAGGAATACAAATTGGGCTTTGCTGTCTGACTGAGAGGGCTGGGAGAGAAGATCATTGGCAATCATGACACAAATCCATCTCTGATTCTTGAAAGACCCCGTTTATATTGTTGAAACCCCCCCCCCCTCCTGGTCCCTCCCCCCAGGTCTCCTCTTACTCCGCATAGGTCGATATAGTCACGGGCTAGAATAGCCCCCTTTCTTTGACTGCCAACAGCAGTTCAAGCTGAGGTTGTTTGGAGGACGTTTTGACAATGGGAGGAGGGCTAGGGGGGGGGGGGGGGGGGGAGAAAAAAACACCAGCCGCTAGCTTTGCTGTTTATTGATTGCAAATGCGGTGAGAGCTTAATTGATTCACACTCCCGAGATCAACACGATAATCTCTTGGCCTTGGGAGTACAGTGTACTCGGCAGGTAACAGACAAACAGCCAGGGGAGGACACGGAACGGCCTTAAACAGCTCAAATAAAAGTTAAGTTTCACAGTTAGCAGGAGAACACTGTGTGTGTGTGTGTAGGATGCTGATGGAAATAGGAAAAGTATGAACACGCCAACGTGCTCACAGTATAGAGACCATACACCCACACACAAGCAGAAATATGAATATGGAATTGTGTGCACGCACACACACACACACACACACACACACACACACACACACACACACACACACACACACACACACACACACACACACACACACACACACACACACACACCCACCCACACACAAACACACAAAAACCAACATGTGGCTCCCCAGTGTGCGTGTCCCTGTTTGACACCGCTATGCACAAGCCGAGCAAAGACAATCAAGTGTATCTTAAGCAGTTGTTCTCGCATTTTAAAGCGATTGTGACACACAAGTTCTGGGATGGATCCGGCAGGGCAGACGCGGCCTGCTGTTTATCGCAGGGTCGTGAGACAGAGCCGTCCATTTCTCACAGATCTATCCATCCTTTGTCATCGGGTTGGGGAGAATACATGCTTTTTTACTGCTCTAGTCTTCTGTCAGCGTGTCGTCTCTTCCGCTCGTCCTGAACCACAGTGGCGGTTTTCCTCTTCACAGTGGCCCGGCTACAGAGGCTCCTTGATCTTATATCATATTGGTTCCCGCTCCAATTCCAAGCAACTATTTATTGTCAATAATCTTATCTATTTCTATTATCCATCCATCCATCCATCCCTCCATCCCTCCATCCATCCGTCCGTCCATCCATCCATCCATCCATCCATCCATCCATCCATCCATCCATACATCCATCCATCCATCCATCCATCCATCCATCCATCCATCCATCCATCCATCCATCCATCCATCCATCCATCCATCCGTCTACTATCAGTTGTTTTTCTTTCCTCTCATCTTGAGCTACAGGAGGGGCATCCATCCCTCTCACACCTCCATTTTTAATCCCTAGTCCTAACAGCGGCTGCCACGGCCCCCGCTCAGCTCGTTAGAAAGCCTCCGACAGGCTCTCTCCCCTGCCACTGACCCCCCCCCCCCCCTCCTCCTCCTCTTCTCTGGTACTTCCAAGGTGGGAGGCTTTTGAATCAAGAGGGGAGACAGGAGTCATGGATGTCATCACTGCCCCGCGGGCAAAGCCGGGTAACAAGCGATCGGATGGACACCTGAAAGGCCTGCTGGAAAATGAAGGGGCCCTTTCAGAAGGTGTTCCGGGCCTTGAAGGGAAAAAGGCAGGCTGAGGCCGCTGAGGGACCCGAGCCCGTCCCCCGCGCTCTGTGGACCAAGAAAGAATGTCCTGATCAAGAGCGAGGCTGAGGAAGAGGGAAGGCTGGGAGACCAGAGAGATTTGGCACGTTCATATATACTGTATATTTCTGTGTGTGAGTGCGTGTTCCACCATGTGTGCATATTGGAGGCACAGGGAAAGGGCCTTCGCTGTTTTCAGACTGAATAAGAGCATTGCAGGAGGGCACAGATCATCCTTTTAGGCCATTTCTGTACAGTCCATAAGAAAGTTTCTCCCTGTGCGACACAAAGCGGATGTAACAGTGACGCCCCGGCGCTTCACAAATGAAAGGCAGAGCCATCCACAGTGTGGCTGAAGAGTTTTTTTCTCTTCTTTTTTTTGGTATGAAAACAGATGGTTGGATGTGCCTTCTTCTGCCTTGTTACTGTGAGATCCTGTGATGCCAGAGCTGATCTCGGAAAACGGATCAAAATTCTTTTGAGTTACCTTTAGAGGAATTCCCCCCGTGATGCTCAACACGGCTCAGTCATCGGGTTTATGTATTTCCATACCTAGCCCCATTACAGGAGACGTCAAGGACAGAGACGAGACTTTTTAGATGAAAGCAAATAGTCTACACAAAATCCACTTAAAACTGAGTCTGGCTGAGGGGTAACTTTTGTCAACACAATAATCAAAACAACATTGCGTGCACCTGAAACTTGCCGGCGGCTATGGAGTTCAATAGAACACGATCATAACCTCACGCGGTTTGAATCCAGGGATGTGGACTTCATACATTTTGGATAGATCTTGGGTTAACAGACCTGATCTTAGAGGGACGGCATACATACAGGAGGCAGAAAGTACTTGAGGTATATACAGTACTAGTATCTCAATTGCAGGGGTCTTACAAGCTTTTCTGCAGTACTCCTAATTTTTTTTTTATTTATGACACCTGCACCTACTGTTAGTTACTTTTAATAAGGGTTCAATTTACGAGTAATATGTTGTTTTTAAATTGTATCTAGGCAACAAAGAGAACACTAGGGAAAGTGTGAGTGGACCACCAAACCTTTAAGATTACTGTAACCTCCACTTTCAAACATGTATCATGGTATTTCCATCAGTTTTTGGTCACTACCATCATGAGAATACCATAATGTAAATCTGTACTCTCGGTTTAGAAATCTGTGTGCACGGTTTAAAAATCTGTGTTAGTGTGTGGCAGCCATACCAGATAGCAAAAGACATTAATTAAATGTTGGATTTTGGTCAGATTGGTTATTTTTGGTTGAGGTTGAAAAAGCTATGTTTATTCAATATTTAAATTACAGATACCATTTCAACATTTGAAAAACTGTTGTTGAATCGATTTAGTATAGCTTGTTTTTCAATGTTGAAATGCCCAACAATGAAATTACATGGTTACAACGTAGTGCTAATAATGCCCCCTCCCTTCCCCCCTCCCCTTCGAGGGGGTAGTCGTAAGCAACTCGCGAGACCAGCTAGAAGATATCACGGGTCTTGAGGTATTAAAAGAAAAACTTGGTGCCATGGTGTGAGGTTGAAAAAGCTATGTTTATTCAATATTTAATTACAGATACCATTTCAACATTTGAAAAACTGTTGTTGAATCGATTTTGTATAGATGCTTGTTTTTCAATGTTGAAATGTCCAACAATGAAATTACATGGTTACAACGTAGTGCTGATAATGCCCCCTCGCCTCCCCCCTCCCCTTCGAGGGGGTAGTCGTAAGCAACTCGCGAGACCAGCTAGAAGATCTCACAGGACTTGAGGTATTAAAAGAAAAACTTGGCGCCATGGTGTCTTCATTCAGCGTGACTAGTCAAGTGTGCACAACTCTTTGGTAAGTCCTTGACAATATAATGTATTATGCTATTCACATTAGGCATGTGCCGGTAACCGGTTTCACGGTTTGAAAATGTCAAAACCCCCGGCCTGGAAAGTAGCGTTTACTTATAACAGCGCGAGCTAACGTACGTCAGCTATACAGACCATGCGAGTCTGCTAGCTTAGCCAGCTACACAGACCATGCGAGTCTGCTAGCTTAGCCAGCTAACGTCGGCTACACAGACCATGCGAGTCTGCTAGCTTATACGTCAGCTAAACAGACCATGCAAGTCTGATAGCTTAGCAAGCTAACGTCAGCTACACTCTAACGTCACGAGAACGCCGCCATCTTGGTATGGGGGAAACAAATGGATTTCTACTGATCAAATGTCTGCGTTGAGCTCTGTTTTTATTACATATTTTATCACATTCTTGTTAATTTCATAACCTTTTCATATAATTTGTTTTGGAAATATTGAGGCCAACATGGCATTTCACTATTTCGAAAGCCTTTCTGGTGATTCTAAAGTGTATGTTTCCCCCCCAAGCCATAGACATGCACTTAGACAGAAAGTTAAACAGACAGGAAGTTGACTTCGAGAATGATTCCAATAACTGCTATTATTCGGGATAATTCTACCACAAAAGGTAACGTTTATGACAAATATTGAAACATAGTTAGCATTCAGCAACAATTAGATTTGAAAATAGTTTCAAAATGGTGCCACCTTGATCAAATAAAAAAGCTACTGTACATTACAGTAGATTTCATTATCTGTTCTCATGCACGCTGGTGATACTAAATCCAAATTGAACTCGGGCAATTGAAAGATAGTATATATAAATGTGCCAATTGGCTATAATAAGGTAATTTATAAGCCTGCTATTGTATATTCTATGATAATATTTCAAATTGCATTGGTCCGGATGGGAGAATTCAGTACAGTATCTACAGAACCTTCTGTTTAATAATCTTCCCTTTATTTATTTTACACATGATCTCAAGAAGGTATTGAACGAGATCAGTGGCCGTTTTTAATGTTTGGTCATTATTAGCATGGTGTTATTCACTGTCAAAGATGCAAAGAAAAATCATAATTCATATTCTCCTTTGTTTCATCACAATTTAAGCAAGCCTAGTAATAGACACAATATTTCTGACACTGTGAATACATTAGATAGATAGATGACCCTAGATACCAAGAATATGCAAATAGCCTTGTAGAAGTGGAGCAATATTCCATTTACCTAGGTATATATTTTAGGCGGATTTTCAGAAAATAGGCTCCGGGTGGAAGAGGTTTAAATCTTTTAAAATATGTTGGAAGGACCTGATAAATTAATAATTTGGCTGATATATATATTTGTTTTATGCATATATTATTTTAATAATTTTTCCCCTCTATTTTCAGGGACTGGAGGGTTCACTGCAAAACACTGGCCAAGTA
This sequence comes from Notolepis coatsorum, assembly GCF_963971535.1. Taxonomy (NCBI): domain Eukaryota; kingdom Metazoa; phylum Chordata; class Actinopteri; order Aulopiformes; family Paralepididae; genus Notolepis; species Notolepis coatsorum. The sequence continues at coordinate 210,484,727 of NC_140165.1, forward strand.
ATAAAAAATAATAATAATTATAGCAGCACCACCTCTTTTCTATTTAGACCTGTTGTAACCTATACGTTGTTATACCTTTCAATCCATAATGTTACAGTAGGTTCATTATGCATTGTGTGTACTGACTTTTAATAATTTTGTTTTTGCAATAGTGATTGTTTTTGTATGTTTTTTTGTGTGTGGACCCCAGGAAGACTAGCTGGTTGCTATCGCACCAGCTAATGGGGATCCCTAATAAAATACAATAAAATAAAATCCGGGAGTTAATGGGTTAAGATGGCTTCTTATGAATCGTATTGGGCTAAAAGACGTAGAGTCATTCGAACTGTAAGGGGCATAGATAAAGATATCCTTAAGGAATATGAGGAATCTCTGCATAATCAAAGAGAAAATATTTACCCCTGTGTGAATAGGGAACCTGCCTTCACAAGCTCACACTTTTCCCAACTAGATGCACTACCAGCTTCACATGTAGACATAGAAAATGGTCATATAGATGGCAGTGTAGCTGGCAATGATGAAGTTGAGTCCGATGTGCAAATGGAAAATGATCATTCTGATGGTAGTGCAGTAGCTCGAAATGAAGTTGAATCAGATCATGTGCAAATGGAAAATGATGATATAGATGATGAAGCTGGCAATGATGAAGATGAATCAGATTCTCACTATGAGAGCGATGAGGAGCAGCCGCCTAGTCAGGATCTGCTTAAAAGGAGCCTAAGATATTGGGCAACATCCTACTCCATTAGTCTTGTTGCTTTGTCTGCTCTGCTGTCCATCTTAAAGCAATTTCACCCTAAGCTCCCTAAAGATGGAAGGACTCTGCTTATAACACAATCTCATGCTGCAACCACTCAAATGCAAGGTGGCGAGTACTATCATTTTGGATTGGTGCGAGGAATACTTTCACGATTAAAATGTTTGAGTTTACCAGTGCTCACAACTCTTACTTTACAGTTCAATATAGATGGTCTCCCCCTCTTTCGGAGTTCAAGACTTCAATTCTGGCCTATACTTGCAATCCTGAATTGTGATTACACTAAGTCCCCATTTATTGTCGGTATATTTAGTGGATTAAGCAAGCCAAAGTGTGTTGTTGAGTATCTGCAGAAATTTGTTAGCAACCTTAAAAATGTGCTGGCTAATGGCATTGTTCATAATGGTAAGAAATTGAATGTACAGGTTTCCTCATTTGTGTGTGATTCTCCTGCTAGGGCCTACGTTAAGAATATTAATCCACATAATGGTTATTCAGGGTGTGACAAGTGTGACCAAGAGGGTGTGTGGAGGAACAAAATGACGTATCCTGAAACAAATGTCAGGCTCAGGACGGATTCGAGTTATTGTGATATGATTGATGAGGAACACCACTTGAAACAGAAACTCAGTCCTTTAACAGGGATAGTAAAGATGGTTTCTTCATTCCCAATAGATTATATGCACCTCTGTTGTCTTGGGTTGATGAGAAAACTGTTGCATATGTGGTTAAAGGGCAATCTAGCCACTAGGCTTCCTTCACAAACAGTTAACAGTATATCAAGCAAACTGCTGGTGTTACATTCCCACACCCCTGTTGAATTCAATCGCAAGCCAAGATGTTTGAATGAGCTTGATAGTTGGAAAGCTACTGAGCTCCGATCCTTCATGTTATACTGGGGTCCTGTAGTTCTGAAGGATTGCCTTCCCAGTGAGTTTTATGACAACTTCATGTTGTTTTCAGTGGCCATGTATTTGTTTTTGTCTCCTGGAATTTCTGGCCAAATGGTTGAATTTGCACATAGATTAATGATATCCTTTGTGGGACACTTTGGACAGTTGTATGGTAGGGGTGAGATTGTGTTCAGTGTCCACCAGCTTATACATTTAGCAGATGAATACAAACAATTTGGACCTTTAGATAATGTTTCTGGATTCCCTTTTGAGAATTATCTTGGCCAAATAAAGCATCTTTTACGCAAGCCACACCAACCTCTACAACAGGTAGTCAAAAGGCTGTCAGAAATGCCCGATGTTGAGGTTCCATTAGTAACAGATCAACCAGTTTTACAGCACATTCATACTGATGGTCCACTTCCTCCTAGCCCCTGTGTTCACCACCATATTTAATCGATCCCTGAAGGAGTCAGTGGTCCCTGCCTGCTTCAAGATGTCTACCATTATCCCGGTACCAAAGAAACCCTCCCCAGCAGGTCTCAATGACTACAGACCGGTGGCACTCACCTCTGTGGCCATGAAATGTTTCAAGAGGCTGGTCAAGGATCACATTTGTGCCTCCCTCCACAGCGATATGGACCCTATGCAATTTGCATACAGGCCAAACAGGTCCACTGACGATGCAGTCTCCCAAGTACTGCACAGCACCCTCTCTCACCTGGACCGTCAGAAGGGGGGCTATGTGAGACTGTTGTTCATTGACTACAGCTCAGCGTTCAACACCATAGTCCCCACCAGACTGGTGGACAAGCTGATCGAGCTGGGTCTGAGCTCCGCTCTGAGCGCCTAGGTACTGGACTTTCTGAGTGAAAGACCCCAGGCGGTCAGGGTGGGGGGTCAGACCTCCAACACCATCACCCTGAGCATCGGGTCCCCCCAGGGCTGTGTTCTGAGCCCCCTGCTGTACTCACTATACACACACGACTGTGTGGCCAAGTTCAGCTCCAACTCCATAGTGAAGTTCGCAGACGACACGGTGGTGGTGGGGCTGATCTCGGACAACGACGAGAAGGCCTACCGAGAGGAGGTTGAGGTACTGGAACGCTGGTGCCAGGACAACAGCCTGCTCCTGAACATTGGTAAAACCAAGGAGCTGATCGTGGATTATAGGAGAGGACAGCAGGAGACACACACACTACTGAGGATAAACGGGGCCACCGTGGACAGGGTGAGCAGCTTTAAGTACCTGGGGGTCCACATCTCAGAGGATCTGACATGGTCAACACACATAGATACAGTTGTAAAAAAGGCGAAGCAGCGCCTCTACCACCTGAGACAGTTAAGGAAGTTCAGAGTATCGGGGAAGATACTCCAGTCCTTCTACTCCGGAGCTGTAGAGAGCATCTTGACTGGAAACATCACTGCCTGGTATGGTAACAGCACGGCACAGGACAAGAAGGCCCTACAGAGAGTGGTGCGCTCTGCCGAGCGTACCACGGGTATTGCACTACCTCCCCTGCAGGTTCTATACAACAAAAGGTGCAAATCCAGAGCCTGCAGAATAATGAAAGACCCTCACTACCCCAATAACAGCCTGTTCCAGCTGCTGAGGTCAGGCAGACGCCTGCGAACACCAGCTACTAGGACAGAGAGGCTTCGGCTCAGCTTCTTCCCCCAGGCCATCAGAGCCTTGAACAATGAACACTGAGGGTCACAGAACACTGAACCCTACACACACAAGCACACATTAGCACACACACGACACACACGCTGTGCACACTCGCACACTAGCAGCCACTTTAACATGAGAAAGCACTCACTCATGCTGCACACGCCCACACTTATGGACACAAAGAAAGGTCACTTTAAAAATAGTATAGTAACAGTGTATTGCACTACCTAGGGACCTAGCATGTCCTTCATGCTCTGTAAATAACTATGTACAAATACCGTGATGTCTCACTATGTTACCTGTTTATTGCACAATGTTGTCTATTGGATTCTATTATATGTTGTACTACTGTATTGCACATCGTTGCGGGCAAGACCACCCGCATTTCATTGTATACTTGTATGCCGTGACAAATAAAACTCTTGACTTGACTTGACTTTCCTCAACATTTCAGTGTTGCTCTACAGTACACAAAGGTCTCCAGTTGTCGTTTTACCTTGTCTACAAAGCAGGGGGATAATTGTATTCAGGTGGGAGATACAATTGCAGTAGTGCAGAATATAGTCCAGGAAGAAGGTGAGGTCTATGTGATCTACAGAAAGTTCAGACACCAAGAATTATATTACACTTATCCCTGCGAGTCCTCCCTTATAGGTACATACAAGGTTAGAGAGTTGTGTGATGATATCGGGGTTGGTAAATTTAGCTTTATTAAATGTAAATGTGTTCTGTATCCAGAGGGAAATAGCCTCATAGCTATTCCAATAGCTCATCTGCAGTAGACATCTTATGATTCATGTTTTTGTCATTATAATTTTTTTATCATTAATATTCTAATTTAATTGATTGTACACAGAATGGAAAGTGAGGTGGTGCTCTGGGGCGTTGTACTGTTTCCAAATGGCGGAACTGCAACAGTTCTTGCCAGCTGGTTCAATCCAACGGAAGGTACATTGTTATGGCCCCCAAAAAACACAAATTATTCAAAGGCCCTTAAAGAAAACATGATGCCCTGTAAAGGATGGACCACAAAATTCGGCTCTTAATTACTTGTGGTAAGTATAGTCACTGCATCGCTATTGTTATCTGATGTGAATTGTTCCTTATACTTCTTATTAATGTCATGCTGTATTTTCTGCTTGTTCTTTTACAGACTCATTTGTAAAGGCCAAGCACCATGAAGACAAGTACATGACTACTGGATGTCTAACCACTGATTTGGAATCTGAAGAGGAAGCAGATGTACGTCGGAAAAGAAGAGCAAGGTACAGTTGAATTCCTCATGATAGTTTTTGGTTAAACAGAAATGGGCCATGGGCTGGCTCCTGAACAGTGTCTCAAGGATTGCTCAATTAATTGAATTATCCTGGGAGCCTGGGAATTTTAAATGTTTTTTTTTTCTTTTTTTTTCTTTTTTTTTTCCCTCCATTTTTCCTCAGATTTTCTCCCATCCCAATGTTAGTCGTATGCCAATTCCCAGTCCCTTCCTGGTCGCTGCGCACTTACCCCCCACAGTCAGATAATCTGGGAGAGTGGAGGCTACCACGTGCTTCCTCCGACACACGTCCAGCCAATCACCGCTTCTTTTCACCTGGCAGCGCGGATTCTCATTGAGAGGGCGTAGCGTGTGGGAGGATCACACTATCCCCCTCAGGTCCTATCCGTGCTTAGCAGGCGCCCCGACCGAACTGTAGGAGTCGCTGTTTACAACGACCCGGACCCACCCCGCCAGCTTCTCCCACCCTCTAATACAGCCAATTGTATTAGTGTGAACGGCCAGCCAAGCTGGTGACAACCCCGGAGCTGTGAGCTGGACTCGAACAGGCGAATCCAGCTCACAGCTCCGGGGTTGGTGACGAACGCAATCTCCGCTCGGCCACCTAACCGCCCTATGTTAAATGTTTTTAATTTGTTTGGACAAATCCTATGCACGCAGTGGAGTCAGATGAGGAGCCAGAAAACAGCAGTGTGAAGCAAAGATATGCCAAGCCACCTGATGTCCATTTTCCAGGTATAGTGGTGACACTTGTCAGTTATGACACTAACTGCTACACCTACTTTAAGTATTGCCATGTATAATTCTATTTATTTATTAATACAGTGCTGCCAGAATTCAGCCAGTACCCCTCGGTGCCAACATCAAATGCAAGCAGTGGTATGTCATTATTTACTAACATGGTACAACAAAATGTATTTGCATGAGAGCTTTATAAGCAATTAGTTCCTCTGTCAATACATCCAAACATATCAGTCAGGTTATGTGTTCAAAAGTTACAGTGTCCACTATTCATGTCTTGTGTTCCCTTCTTTTAGTCTCTGGAGGAAGCTGCTCGGCCTCTGGAGGAAGCTGCTTGGAGAATAACCAGCCTAATAATGGTAAGTGAATCACTTCACACTACTAAGTCAGGGTGGACAGATTGTAAATGTGCTTTTGATAGCATTCATTGTTCATGTTTTGTTGTGTTCTCTCATTTTAGGCTTTGGTGGAAGCTTCTTGGCACAGTTGGAGTCAATGGACCACTGCAATGATGGTAAGTAGATTAATAAACTAGATATAGCTATGTGATTCTTTCAGCCACTCTTGTGTCTCCAGTCTGTTTCAATAGGTGGCGGTTGGATTACTAGTGCTGCCTTACTGGATACCTTACTGACTGGAAATGTTAGTTAAATGGGTGGAAATGTAAAGTTGAGTGCATATATGAGTAGCTTATTCAGTGTCTCACTATTTTGCAATGAGCTGTTAATGTTGGCATGATATTATATGAGAACTTGTATTTTACAGTGACTAATTACGGTTATTTTAATCCATTTCAGGAGGGAACCACACTGGACAAGTAAGGAATGGTATGTCTTTTGTCCCTGTGTCAACAAGAGCCTTTTTATACATTTGTGACTATTTTATTAGCCATCACTAAACAGTTGCTGTGCCTTGGCTATTGTGCCATGACATACAAGTTCAAGTTCTTTAATAGTTGTCATACAGAAGTACAGAATACTTTCATACAAAATGCTTCTTACTGTTACGCTCCAGAGACTGTGCTAGACAAGATAGTATCAAATAACATAATATAGCATGTAATTTAGAAGAAGAAAAATGAGGTCACAGTGTTCGGTATAGACATATGTACAATGTTCTGAGTTACCATATAATATACAATACTATGCAGTGTACTATGTACAGTACTATCTAGTGCAAAGCAGAAATGGGATGAGGTACAATTTTAGGTACAATTTACAGTAAGGTGTACGAGTTGTAGTGCAATCCTTCATCAATAAATATAAAGTGTGGGGAGTGGGTGCTACAGTGTGTTTGTTTAAAGTGGGTGTGTGCTATAAAGTGTGTGGAGTGGGTGCTACAGTGTGTTTGTTTAAAGTGAGTGTGTGCGTGTGGATGTGTGTGCTATGTGCGTTTGGTGGTTGTTGTTGTGTAGTGTTCATTCATTGTTCGTTTAGCAGCATGATGGCCTGGGGATAGAAGCTTCTTCTGAGTCTTTCTGTGCTCGCCTTGAGACTCCGGTATCGCTTGCCTGACCGCAGCAGTTCAAAGAGGCAGTTGTTCGGGTGACTGGAGTCTTTAATGATTCTCTTAGCCTTGCCCTTGCAACGCTTGTTGTAAATGTTCTGGAGGGTGTTCTGGAGGGTGTACTGTAACTTATGAAATACTGACATAGAATATTTTGATTGTCTTCTTTTTAGAATTAGCTGGCAATCATCACCACCCCCAAGGATATCAAGGTGAGTTAACTAACACATTCTCAAATCATGTTTTGTTTTTTTACCACCAGACATGCGCTATATATATATGGAGCTAGGTACACTTGCTACTGTATATGGTGCTCATTGATACTTTGATGGTGCTTATTTACCTTATTTTGTTCATTCTGTCGCTCTTTCTCTAGGAATGCCAATGTATAACTCCCCTACCACACTGTGCCATCAGAGCGAGCAAGGAATGGTATGCATTTCTCATCTTAAATGTTGTTTTTTGGGCAAAATTCCATAATTCATGTTCAATGTAAACAATGATGTGTGTCCTTTCTCTTTCTATTAGACTTCGATGCCAACTACGCATGTGGCTCCAGATCAGCTGACTTCAGCTCACATCGCCTGGGTAAAGATGCCTATATTCCACTTTACCCCTGCCTCCCCCATACACAATGACCTAATGTGCAATGCTGATGCCATGTTGATTTCTTCAGCTTCAGCTCCTGAAACGCCGCTGGGAAGATTCCATGGAGAGCCCAGTCAAATGTTACAAGGCAAGTATCATTTTCTAATGCATTGAGAAACATGTCCCTTGTGACTTTACAGTCTTTGTCACTGTTTTTTTCCATGTAATTTGTCATGGTGTTTAGCCTTAAGTTAGGGGTGCAAAGACTTAAGCTATCACAGAGTTGCTTAGTGTCATTCTAAATGATTGAAATGGTGAATCTATCCTTGAAATTTAATGTAAAACCAATTGTTTTTTTGTTGCTGCCAACAAAAACACCAGGATGCTTGCAGAGCTACTCGTGGAGGTGAAGCAAATTTCACATGACGTTCAGTTTATGAAGACTGAAATGGCTAAATCCACCTTTAACACTCACAGAGCTGGACCTGAATCACAGAGAGAAGAGAACTTCCCCATCGTGCTGCCACTCACCAATGAGGAGCAGTTTGATGAGGCTGAAGCTGCACTGAAGGACGAAACAGTCCGTCGAAAGATGGTGAACATTTTTGTATTTTCTTAAATGTATTGTTTGAAATCTAAGTGTTTATAATGTTAGGTTTAAAACTGGTTTCGTAGTTGAAGGAAAGACGATTGGTCAGCTGGAGACTGAGTAAGATGACGAACAATTCTGCCAAACCAATTGAAAAAGATGAGCAGAGTTCTTTCTTGAAAAACGACGGTCTGATCAAATCAAATTGAGACTGAGTCAGGATGAACAAGCAATTCTGCTAAAAGGTTTACTTGAGTCTGAATTCACACACGAAAAGCCACAGAACAGATCTGGACTTCATAGCATGAACTCTTCACGCATGAAAGCCAGTTGCAAAATGAAGTCCAGAATACTCGTTTACACACATATTTATACATATTGGTTGGTCCCTCCCAGTACTGTGGTTTGATAATTGATGGTAGGGCGTAAATTAGCACACAGTACCTATTATGGGTATCAAGGTGTGGTTTATGTGTTACATCATTTAATGGGAAAGTACAATTGGTCGAGTTATCGTTGGGTGGTCCTGGGGAAGAAAGTGCTATATCATAAGATTCTGTCATGCTGTGAGATATGAAGAGCTGTCAGACCAGAGATGGGATGGCTCAAAGAAAGGGAGCGCTTTATCATAGTTTCAGAGTTACTGTTTAGAGCAGGGGTCTCAAACTCAATTTACCTGGGGGCCGCTGGAGGTATAGTCTGGGTGAGGCTGGGCTGCATCAAATATTCCACAAAAAAAGGGTTTCAAGTATTCCAAAAATGTATTAATACATCAACAAACTACCCCTTTGCCTCATCATAAAACCTCACAAACACCAGCAACTGAGCATTCTCAGTGGTGTCAGTGGACTCATCCACAGCTATGGAAATGCACTGTGCATTTTTTTTTATTCTATCACAAAGCTGTTTAATGAAATCATCAGCCAGTATTTCAGTTATTCTGGTTGCTGTGCTATCTGAGGAGGATTTGCTTTTGTTTGCCTTCAAACATGGTCTCCATCACTTCAGTCATACATTATTCTATTATGTATGCATCAGAGAATGGCTTCTTGTGTTTAGCCAACACCCATGCCACTGAGTGAGGACTTGGTTGCTTTTTATCGTTGTGACATAACTTTAACAATAATTCTGCTTGCAGCTTGATATGATGATTTCATTCCATTTATTTTTGTGGTTCTTAGTGCTGAAAGGTTGCATCAAAATAACTGTGTTTTGTTTCGTATTGGCGTTTCAAATAGCATTTCAAATTGCCACTCTTCACAAGAGCTACCGTTTCTTGGCACATTGTGCTGGTTGGAAGGAGGATGAACTCATATTTTTCAGTCCATTCACCTTTGAATTGCAGCGATTTTCACTGTTGACTTTTATTTTACTGGTTGAACATGCCATATTTTTCTACTAGCTGCCTGCTGGCAAAACTATGCTACTAGCTACAGTACCTGCAGTCTGCAGATTAGACTACCTGTCGATGCGCTGTCAACTCTCGCTCTGACTCGGACCCGCTGAAAGAGACAACACGCATTCCGTGAAGACCCGCCCTACTCTGCCTCTGATTCGCAGACTGTGGGTGGGGGGGGGGAATGCTGACGGGACGCTGAAATGATTGGACCAAAGCAGTAGACAGACACAGACAGTTGGAGCAGTGCAGCCGGACAGGAGCTTGCAGTGGAGAATTTCGAGGATACCTGCTATACGCACTGATGACAGGATATATTTCCTTCCACTTGGTATCACTCCGGAATCACGTTTCAACCACTAACGTTGCTGCCATGAGCCTGCGCTATGGTAGCCTACAAGTGATAAAATAAATAAAACGCCCAACTCGCACAATGACTCGGCAAAAGGTTGCGCGCGGGCCGCACTAACACTAAACTTTGATGTGAAGTAGGGGGCCACAAAATATCATCCTGCGGGCCGCAAATGGCCTGCGGGCCGCGAGTTTGAGACCCCTGGTTTAGAGAGAGAGAGACGAGGCGCAAAGATGTGGATTAAGCAAGTTGATTATTTATAGGTGTTTCAAAGTAAGAGAGCACTATATCACTGATGCTAGAAATACTGTTTAATGAGTCGCAGAGGCATAGAGCAGGGAAAGCCATATTAGGCGTGGCGTAGATATGTTCTTTTATTTATCATACTGTGTTGTGTTTGTGTGAGGCAGAGAAATACCATGACAGAGCAGAGAGAGAGGATGTGTGTGAGAGAGAGAGAGAGAGAGAGAGAGAGAGAGAGAGAGAGAGAGAGAGAGAGAGAGAGAGAGAGAGAGAGAGAGAGAGAGAGAGAGAGAGAGAGAGAGAGAGAGAAGTTTGGCTGTGTGCTTGGGATACCGTCTTTGCTTCTCTGTGCATTCATGTACCACAAACAGGCTGAGAGCAGAGAAGCTTAGTGTTGGTGTATGCAATTGCATGAGAGTGTGTGTCTGTGCGTGTGTGTGCGCACATCTGTGTGCATTCCGGTGTGTTCATGTATGTCTGAGAGGGTGGGGTGTGTGTGTGTGTGTGTGTGTGTGTGTGTGTGTGTGTGTGTGTGTGTGTGTGTGTGTGTGTGTGTGTGTGTGTGTGTGTGTGTGTGTGTGTGTGTGTGTGTGTGTGTGTGTGTGTGTGTGTGTGTGTGTGTGTGTGGGAACATTGCAAGTGTGCGGTCACTGTACTCTCACTGTGCATTCTAGATGGATGAGATAATCCTGTTGTAGTGGAGTTTAAATGTCACTGAAGATGTACATTTTAGATATGTTATGTTGGGAGAGGGGGACAATAATACATGCAGGAGGGTGTGTCACTGAACTCTTACAAGTGTGCATTCTAGAGGGATGAGATAATCCTGTTGTAATGGAGCTTAAATGTCACTGAAGATGTTCATTTAAGATATGCTATGTCATACGCAGCTGTTGGATGAAACTTTAGAGGAGTAGAGACGAGGGAGACACTATATCATTGAGGGATGTCATGCTGTTGTGTGAGAGATATTACTGAGAGAAGAGAGAGACGAGGTGCAAAGATGTAACGATTTAAACGAATAGCTTATGTGTTATTACTGGAGAGTGTGTGTGTGTGTATGTGTAACTGTGTGTGTAAGGGAAGGTGAATTGCAGGCAGAGGGGTGAGTGGGCTAGGTCAAAGAAATAGACTCCTTAATTGGGCTTAAATGTGAGAGAGAGAGAGTTGGGGGATCAGGAAAATGGGGGAAAAGGATCTACCTGTGGTTATTGGGTTCAATTCCAATAATAATGTCTGAATTGTAGGAGTGGAGGCATTTATTTAGTTTTTTGCTTGGATGTGTGCTTGGCATAGAATATTGTGAAAATAGCCTTGCAATGATATGCGGGATGATATTTATTTCTTAGTCAATATTTGACTATTCATTTAGCTAATTTGTTTGATGGTATTGTTTGTTGATTCGTTTTGACACAGTAATGGTCTTTCTTTAGAGTTAATAAAAAAAAGTCTTAAAATGTGTACTTAAAACATTATATTCTGTCCATTTGACATAGCACACTGTACACTTTAGCACACTAACTTTTTTTCCTCTCCAATCTGTTAAGACAACACGCCTGGCATTAATCAGAGGGACCGACTCAGAAAATATGATCCGGCGAATGCTATCCGCTACCATGACAAACAGTCTAGCATGCATCTTCCACTGGGCGGGAAAGGGACCGAAGAGGGCCTTCAAGGACACACTGATGCAGGACTGCATGTTTGGTGAGTCAATCTGCACCTCAAAATACTAGGTTTACTAGAGTGGATTTAGCTATTTTGATGATGGATATTTAATTAAATTAAGTATTTTCACTATCTCAAGTAAATACGAATGGATGCATTTTTCTCACCATGGAATGAGCCTGATGGAACATGCAACCACTCTTTTTTTGTATGCACTTTTTCTCCCATTTTCTATTTTTCTCCCATCCCAATTTTCATATCGTCCAATTCAACCCTCCCCTGTCTTCGAACGTTGTTTCTTGCCTCCCACAAGCCGGCTGCAATGTGGACTAAGTCATACATAGCACGAGTCCCCTCCGATACTCGAGTTAACAGCCGTCGCATCTCTCCTTTCACCTGCGCGGCTCGATCTTTCAGCGTCGGGGATCTGGGCTTTGGAGGGGCCCCGCCCCCGTCGCTTCTTGATTCTACTGCGCAGGCGCACCAACCGACCTGTAGGAGTCGCTGTCCACAACGCCCGATCCCCACCCTTCAGTTTCCCTCCCCGTAATACGGCCAATGTGTATTACTGTGGACAACCAGCTAAACTGAAAGCAATGTGGTAGTCTCCAGCATTCGTTGCGACCGCCTTGCCCACTGCGCCACGTAGCCGCCCGAACATGCAACCACTCTTAAAGAAACACCTCACCCATTTCCAACCTTAACGTCATATAAGTGGTCCTCTGTAATGCTCACAATAAGATTTTTTACAAGCATTTGTGTGGATCAATTATATGACTATGGGGTTGAAAATGCACCTAAGGCCACCTGAAAATCTAGTACATTAAAAAGGACACTGTTCACTTTGGAATGGAACGTGCCCACTGCAGCTTTCTTGTTTATCTTTATAACAAGTATTATTTTTTAATTTTTTCCCAGCGGCTGCTCGTCAATTTGACCGCAAGTTGACTGACTTGATATACAGAGATGCACTGCAGAAGTGGCTGCGTTATGCACCTGAGAGGAATGGCGGGATACGAAGAAAGACAAAGACTTAAAAGGACAAATGGTTTGGAGGACAGTGGGTTTCATGGGAGTTGGATCATTGGAAGCTGATCCAGGGGCAACATTTAGTATCTCCAGCATCTCTGGTTGCAGCTGTCGCGTGCATGCGTGTGTGCATATGTTTAGCCCCTAGTTTAGCCTCCAGGACCACCCCCTAATTTAGCCTCCAGGACCACCCCCTAGTTTAGACTCAGCCCCCCTCAGGACCACCCCCTAGTTTAGACTCAGCCCCCCTCAGGACCACCCCCTAGTTTAGACTCAGCCCCCCTCTCTTTTGTCTATCCAGTCCTGAACGTGTGAACACTTAAGGTAACTAACTTGCGTTCAGCGTTTCGTTCAGCGCTTCTCTGATTGGCCACGACGCCCACGTGACCGCGCGCTAGCACGCCCCCTTATCCACGCCTGCCGCTCTGACTGTGTGTTGCAGCGCGCGGCAGAGCGGCAGAGTGTTCTCGCCTTCCTCAATTTATACGCATGGAAGTATCTTTTTTTTATTATTCGTTACGGCGCAGTCAATACTTCCATGCATTCGGGACCTCCATGTTTTGGGGGTATTCATCAGACAAATTGGATCCGGGATTCAGCTCCCATCAGTCGGGCAAGAACTGCGGGTTTTCAGCCTCTCTCCTCTCTCCTGGAGCTTAAGGGGGAGCTTAGTATTCCTGCCTCTGAGGAGGTGGCTACAACAACACACAGTGACTACATGCAGTCATTGTGTGTTGTTGTAGCCACCGGGTAAATCGCGATTTTTTTATTTGTTTGTCATGACAAACCAATTACATAATCCAACATATGTGTAAAGGCACAACATATTCCAGTTAACGGTATATTTCTTTAATGATTCGTTACGGCGTAGTCAATACTTCCATGCGTATAAATTGAGGAAGGCGAGGACACTCTGCCGCGCGCTGCAACACAGTCAGAGCGGCAGGCGTGGATAAGGGGGCGGGCTAGCGCGCGGTCACGTGGGCGTCATGGCCAATCAGAGAAACGCTGAACGCAAGTTAGTTACCTTAAGTGTTCACGCGTCCTGAACGTTCCTCTGTGGCTTTTACAAATAGTGGTTAGCTTTAGAGATGAATGGCTATGATCACGGAGCAATAGTGTTAGGTGAAACAGAGACTAGCTCCTCGGCTAGTAGTAACAAGAAGGCTCTCTGCTTCCTGCCGTCTGCCTGTGAGTCTCAGAGCCCCTGCTGCCCTGTACCCAGTGTGACGTCATCATTAAGATGACACACGCACGTTATGAAACCATGGATTAAAATATGCATGTGCGTGGAGGTTGTGGTTTGGTCGACAAAATGTTTGATTAAAAACGCTAAAAGTGGGTCAATTTTGATAATTTTCTTTCCCCTCTTCATGAAAGTCACCGTTGCCCTAGTCACATTGTTTATTGAACAAAAATACAACCTGCAAGTTGGCCTTTAAAGGGATATTTAACCATAGTAGAAGTAAAAAATTAGTAGTCTTATCTCTATCTAAGGTCATCTACTAGTATGCTAGCAACCACTGTGGTGTCCGTGGTCCGCTTTCAACACCACCATTCCTCCCAGATGTCAGGCTCCTCATTCTCTTCCATTCATTTTGGGGACCAAGTCTAAATATCATAATTCTGAAGTATAAACAAACTACTGATGTGCAGGTTTTAATAAAACATTCATAGGTACGTGTTTGTTTTGGCATTTGATTTGTCTTTACAGATTCATTACCTTAGAAAGATAAAATCAGATATGGTCTATTTGTTGTGGGGTTGAGTGTGCTGTGTATCTTCGCCTTGAATGAAAGGTTTGTAGAGTGGTTACATTTACATTTTTACATTTGTAAAAATGTAAAAACCATGCAACCATGGTTACATGGTTGCTGCCTTGCTGGAGGAAATATTCTAAACATTCTGTGAGAAGTTGGTGGTGGTGGAAGTTGGTGGTGGTGGAAGTTGGTGGTATTGACGTGGAGGACAGGGACAGCAGTGGTCACTAGCTTACTAGTAGATTAGATAAAGGTAAGACTGCTGATTTTAGACAAGTTCTACTAAAGTGAAATATCTCTTTCCTGAGTTCCTGAGCCCAATTCTGCCATCTTCTTCTCTCCATCCATCAGACTTCTTTCTCATTGTGAAGTTCACCAGGCCACCAGGCCCCGAGGTGAGACTTCTGCTCCATGGGGAAATGTAGCGTCATGTCTGGCTGGTAATGTCTGGCTCAGCCGTTCCTTCACGGCAACTTGACTACCAGAGTACGGAAACAAAATGCATGAATAATTGAGTCTGTGTGACCTGTCTAGCAGCCAGGAATGCCGTATTACTTGATTCAAACTTACAGTCAGGGTACAAAATAGTAAGACGCCCAGCACCATTGGCTTGTAGATTTATTGTTTGGCGATTAGAATTTAAGGTCTGCCCGCCACCTGGCGGCTAACAAAA
Organism: Notolepis coatsorum; assembly: GCF_963971535.1. Lineage (NCBI taxonomy): Eukaryota > Metazoa > Chordata > Actinopteri > Aulopiformes > Paralepididae > Notolepis > Notolepis coatsorum. Next base: position 210,499,873 of record NC_140165.1, read on the forward strand.
TACACTGCACCGCCCCCCCTCAGGCCCTACCCTGGTTATATGAGAGAACAAGAAAAATACGTTTTTAGTTTTTTGTTTTATAGCCCTATAAATAATATAAACATGTTTAAAATTAATAATATTTACTCATTTTAAGTATGTTTGTGTTTCCAATGCACAATATAACATTATTATATAAAAAAAAAAATACTCGTTTTCTTGAACAGGAAGTGACTCACTTTTATTTTTTTTTTATTATTTTTTTGTATTTCTCTGCCCGGGCTAGACGCGATAGCGCTCTGAGTGCGCGTCACGGTTTGATCGCTGTATCCGTCGCAGCCAATCAGTGCGTAACGCGTTGTGCGTTGAAATATGACTATTATGTTGGAATCCGGGCGCGATTTGAAGCGGTCTAGCCAGTAGCGTCAAGAATTTCTGTAGCCGCATTTCGCGGAGACGCTCTCTGATTGGCCGACGCCAGTATTTTTTTCCGTAGCAGAATTTCACAGAGACGATCTCTGATTGGCCGAATCCAATTTCTAATGTTCCAATTCTAGCTTATTCCTAGGTTGGTCCGTTGGTGGTAGAGATAGTTGTGTTGTTGTGAGATGCAGCTGTTTGTCTTAGAGCGTGCCGTGACTGCAAGTTCTTTAGACTGTTAAGCTTAGGCACTCTTTCAAAGTTGGTTAAGGTTAGAGTTTGTCTTAGCGTAGTAGAAAAGACTCACGCACATCCCAAATGTAGTCACGGGTGCTAGACTCGAATTAGATCTGTAATGTTTGTGGAAGAAAAGTCTGCACACCGTCTAGTGTTCCCAAGTTTTAATGTACTTGAACACAACGTTTCGGCCTGTGGCCTTTTTCAAGTGTCAACGACATGTGAAAAGGGGTGGGGTATATATACATATACAAATTAAAGGTCAAGGTTGAGCCAGGTCAATCAATTAGCCTATAGGCTACACATTTACAGACCATATTGCAGCTCAAGTGCCTAGAACATATGGTACATAGTAACAATAACAGTAGTACGGTAGTTTAGTAGTTAAATGTGACACACCTTCACATGCCAAAATTGAGAAAATATATAATAAGAAAACTTAAAAAACAGAAAAATTTATTAAAAAAACACAAAATCAGGACAGAATGTGTGTATTTACAGGAAGGGTTTAATGTCAAACTCTTCATTCAGTCCAAGAGGGGCCATAGTCTGCAGGGTGTGAATATGGTAGGTCTCTCTCTGCAAAAGTAGTTTGCCATGGTCTCCTCCTCTCGCTGGTCTCTCTACCTTTTCAATGCCTGTGTATCTTAATGTGCTGATATTGTGTCCTGCCCGTCTAAAGTGTACTGCAACCGGGTTATGTTCATCACCACATCTGATGTTGCTGCGGTGTTCGCTGATGCGTATTTTGAGTTGCCGGTTGGTTATATATCGTATTTGCATTGCGTCCCGCTCTGAGCCTTACGAGATACCTCCTATCTCCTGTGATACCTAATGTATCTCCCACGAATAAAAACACATGCACCCCACCTGTATGGGGCCCCGCCCCTTATGGTGGCACAGCCCATATAACCATGACTCTGGTCATGAAACACCCTTCCTCTATTTTCGTCCCAGCGTATTGGATGCGTGCACCATACGAGACTAGCGGAATGAAAAGATTAAGGAAGATTAATAATGTTGAGGGCTTACCGGAGGGTTGTTTTTCCCTGGATTCTCCGGAGCTTGTTTCGGCGACACATGAGACCTGTGCTGGTGGTTCCTCGGCTGACGGCGACGGACCGAGGGGCAGCGTACAAGGTTTGGCTAACGGGTCGGCTTGTACAAAGGTGAGGTCTGTGTCAGTAGGCATCAATGTCGGTGTTGGTCGTGCTGTGGAGTATGTTTCGGCACCAGGGCCGGGGCGGCTTGGCGATCGTTCCACTGTAGTGGGCGATGTCCTGGCGATCCTGGAACATGCTGTTAACGCTAATGCTAATGATAATGCTAATGCTACTACTGCTTCTTCTGCTAACGCTGATGTTGACGCTGGAATGTCTAATAATCCCCGCCGCGGGATTCCGCTTTTCCCTCCTCTTGCCAGCTTCATTGATGAAGGTCAGTCGGTGGTGGGTGTGGGGGGGTTCGCTGAGCTCTATTTACCTTTTTTGCGGGTGAAGGGGCTGACGACGGGGTGCAGCCCGGGGGTACCTTGGCTAAGTAGCCAGGTAGCTTCTTTTTTGTGCCCAGGCGGGGATGAACGACGTTCCGCCCGGCCGTTGCTTGATAGCATGTCGGCTCGGAGGGTGGCAGTATGGACGAATGAGTGGTATACTGCTGCAGGATGGCATTTAGCGGCGGCCAGTGTTGTGGCTCAGCTGGCTACTTTCCTATCCAAGATGGCGTCGGGTTGTAGGTCTTTGGGTCCAACCGACACTATGAACGTGATTCATGTTTGTGGTGTTATAGAGATCTTGACTCAGTCGCAAGCTATAACTGCGGGGAGGATTCGGATGCTATCGACTTTGGTTGTTAGGCATGTTTGGTTGGAGCAGTCTCCTCTTGGGGAAGAGGATAGGTTTTCTCTCCTCACGACTCCTTTTTCCACAGATAGTCTTTTTGGGTGTTCTGTGGAGGCGCAGGCCGTTATTGATTCGGGTCCTACACCGCCTCACGCTGTGCAGCCAGGGGTGGGAGCACGGTCTCGTCAACGACTGTGGCGAGATCCTCGACAGGCGGCCATGTTTCCCCCGCCAGTGGTGCCCTGGTTGGAGAATCGACAGGGTATCGCAAGGCCGACAGTCTTGGCGGCCGAGGGATCGGCCATTTTGGGTGATTTCGGGGTTGGTAAACCAACCCGTCGTCATTTTGCCGCGAGCAGCCCGCTCCCCGTTCAGTCCACTTTCTGTTACCCTCAGAAGCGGGGCTCTGAGTGTTCTCCTTTGGCTGCGGGCCGCGAACCTTCATTGAAGCGTATGCGGCCCCATTCTTCACTTCTCATGGAGACAGGGGCTGACACCCAGTTGATGGCTGAGCCTGGGTCTGTCCGTGAGAATGTTCCGTCGTCGCGTGGTTCCTACACCGCAGGTTGTGGGTGGGTGGAACCTGGTGTTACAGCTGCCACTAGCTCCAGTGGTCAGCAGGGGGACTCGGTGCCTCTTCTGTTGAATGCTCAGCAGGGGTTACCCCGGCTTCGCCCTCGCCAGGCGGGGTATCGCGCTGTTGCCTCCCACTCCCGTCAAACCGGCAGTGGTCTGCAAAGGAGAGGCAGGCGTGATTTGAGTGGTAGCAATATCACTGCAGGGCTTCGGCGTGTAGGAGCCCATGGGGTCCTCAGGCCTTGCGTGTCTGGCTGCGGAACGACTCCTCAGCGTGTGCTGGAGGGGTGTTCAGGGGGTGAGTGTGTGTCCACAAGTTTGATGACCGCTCCTCCCGTATCAAACCGGCCCTTTCTGTCGGGGTCCCCCATTGGGTGCTTTGCACGACGGGGGGGACCGGGCCAATTATCTGCTGTTCCTTGCGGCCCAGCGTCAGTTGACGGCGGGGGCGCTGTGGGATTATATTCACATATGGCGACGGGAATGTCCTTTGAATCGGTGGATGAGGAGAACGTTAGAGGCGGGGCTGGTTTTGCAATTTTTCGCGGCCCCATCCTCCGTTCTCAGGTTTGGTGCCGACCCTATTGTTAGGGTCGGGCGCGGTGACAGCCCTGGCCGACGAGATCCAATCTCTGTTGGCGAAGCAGGCCGTCGTTGTGGTCCCGAGAGAGGACGCAATGTCAGGCGTCTACTCCCGTTATTTTCTGGTGCCCAAGAAAACTGGGGGGGTCAGACCTATACTGAATCTGTCCATGTTCAATCGGTTGATTGTAGTGAGACCGTTCAGGATGTTGACCGTCCGACTCCTTCTGCTTGCTGTCAGGAGGGGGGACTGGTTCACCTCCATAGACCTGAAGGATGCGTATTTTCACATACCCATTTTCCCTCCTCACAGGAAGTTCCTACGGTTCCTGTTTCAGGGCGTAGCGTACGAGTACCACAGAATGCCGTTCGGTTATTCTCTGGCTCCCCGCACATTCACCAAGTGCGTGGCGGCTGCTCTGGGGCCTTTACGTCGTCGGGGGATACGAGTCCTGTTCTATCTCGACGACATTCTGCTCCTCAGCCGTTCAGAGGAGGTTGCCAGGTCTCATACTCGACTGGTGGTGGAATTCCTCACCAGCCTGGGTTTTGCTGTGAATTGGAAGAAGAGTACCCCTCTTCCCAGTCAACAGGTGGAGTGCTTGGGCTTGACATTGAGGTCGAAGCCCATGCTTGCGACCCTCTCGGAGCAGCGTCAGGGGGATCTCCGTCACACGCTCGGGGGTTTCCGTCTGGGAGGGACGGTTACGGCGCTGCAGGTGATGCGTCTGCTGGGCCTTATGTCGGCGGCCCACGCGGTGGTCCCTCTTGGCCTCCTCTTTATGAGGCGGATACAGAGGTGGTTTCTCTCTTTGAGAATAGATCCGGTGTGGGGCAAAGGGAGACGGTTGACGGTTCCTTTGTCGATATGGGGGGATCTCGCCCACTGGGGGAGGCTGGGTATCCTCTCCGCTGGGGTCCCCATGGGCAGCAGTGGCTCCCACGTCACGGTTTTCACCGACGCCTCTCTCACGGGTTGGGGAGGGGCGTTTCGGACCCATACAGTGGGGTGCGGCTGGACGGGTCATGCCGACCCAGCTGTCCTGCATATCAATGTGTTGGAGTTGAAGGCGGTCCTCCTGGTCCTCAAACGGCTCGGCCACCTGGTGGTAGGCAAACACGTTTTGGTCAGGACGGACAATGTGACGGCGGCGGCGTATATCAACAGGCAGGGTGGGACCCGTGCCGCCCGCCTGCTCCGGGTGGCGCGCGAACTGTTGCTATGGGCATCCCGCAGGCTGCGCAGTCTGCGGGCGCTCCACGTTCCTGGTACGGAAAATGTGGCGGCGGATATAATGTCTCGGGGCGGTCCTCGTTGCGACGAGTGGGAACTCCGCCCCGACATAGTCAGACAGATCTGGGATCGGTTCGGGGAGGCCTCGGTAGATCTGTTTGCGTGCCGACGTTCTCACAAGTGCCCCTTGTGGTTCTCGCTCAGTCGAGCGGATCGTCCCCCCTTGGGGGTGGATGCCTTCTCGACCTTTCCGTGGCCGCCCGGTCTTCTGTACGCCTTCCCTCCTGTACAGCTGTTGAGTCAGCTGTTGGAGCGGATACGGAGGGAGCGCAGGACGGTGATCCTGGTCGCGCCGGACCGGGGCACGTCAGTGTGGTTCCCGGTCTTAATCGAGCTTCTGGTCGCTCCTCCTTGGGTCATTCCGTGGTCAGCGACGGCTCTCTCGCAGCACAACGGAGTGCTTTTCCAGCCTCCGGTGTTGGGTCAATGCCTGGTGGTGTGGCTGGTGGGAGGGTGAGTCTGGAGAGGATGGATCCCGCGGTGGTTGATACCATCCGGTGTGCGCATGCTCCCTCCACTGTCGCGGTTTACGCGGGCAGGTGGCGTGCGTTCCAAGAGTGGTGTAAGGGGGGGGGCTGGGACCCAGTCTCCTGCCCCCTGGATGCTGTTCTGGGTTATCTCCAGTCTCTTCTTGGTAGGCTGTCGGCTTCGACAGTGAGGGTATATGCGGCAGCTGTATCCTCCTGGCATGAGGGTTTTGAGGGGACTGTTTTGTTCAGCCACCCTCTTGTGAAGCGTTTCCTGCTTGGCGCTCGACGCGTTAAGCCGGTGCAACGCTCCTTGGCTCCGACTTGGGATCTTCAATTGGTCCTCGGTCGGTTATCCTTGGCCCCGTTTGAGCCGCTCGAGCAGGCGCCGTTGGGACGGCTGTCTTTCAAGACCGCGTTCCTACTGGCTGTCACTTCCGCTAAACGCGTGGGTGAGCTCTGTGCTCTCTCGGTACGTCCAGAGTGCCTGTCTTTTCGGACCGTTTGCGGTGCCACTCTGCGACCTAATCCTGCTTTCGTGCCTAAGAATATCCGGAGTTCCTTCCGCTCCCGGGATATTGTGGTTCAGGCTTTTCGTCCTCCTCCTCACACTAGTGAGTTAGATGCGGGCCTTCACCTGTCATGTCCAGTCCGTGCTTTGGGGATTTACCTCAGCCGTACTCAGGACTTCAGGGTTACCGACCAGCTTTTTGTCTGTTACGGTGGGGCTCGTGCTGGTAAGGCACTGTCGAAGCAGCGCCTGTCCCATTGGTTGTGCGAGGGTATTGCCCTCTGCTACACGTTGGCTGGGCAGGATCCCCCTGGGGGCGTCAGGGCGCACTCCACTCGTGGGGTGGCTGCCTCTGCCGCTCTCCTGGGTGGGGCCTCGGTGGAGGACATCTGTGCTGCAGCTTCATGGTCCTCACCGGGCCCCTTTGTAAGGTTTTACCTCATGGACATGACCGGGGGTTCTGTCTCCCAGGCGGTTCTGGGGTCTGTGGCCTTTCCTGCTTCCCGTCCTTTGGTCGGGTAGCAGGAGTGTATGGGTATGGGCCACAGTGTGTTGAGTCACACGTGGTTCCGCCTGTACGGTGTGTTCAAGGGGTTCTAGTTCCCTCTTGTTCGCATTCAGGTGGAGTTGACTGCGCCCCCCCTTCGTTAGGAAGGATGGGGTGACAGGGCTCCCCGCACCCCTTGATGTGGGCTTACGGGTCCTCAGGGGGTACATCTGTCGGGTCTCACGCCCGCTCTTCCCCATTATCTCGTAAGGCTCAGAGCGGGACGCGATGCAAATACGATATATAACGATAGGTTATGTAGATAACCTAGTTATATTAGTATTGGCTGAGCGTCCCGCTCTGCGCGGCCCTGAGTTCCCTCTTGAGGGATCTTTTCCTGGGACGGGTTTTGGCGAGGAAGGGTGTTTCATGACCAGAGTCATGGTTATATGGGCTGTGCCACCATAAGGGGCGGGGCCCCATACAGGTGGGGTGCATGTGTTTTTATTCGTGGGAGATACATTAGGTATCACAGGAGATAGGAGGTATCTCGTAAGGCTCAGAGCGGGACGCTCAGCCAATACTAATATAACTAGGTTATCTACATAACCTATCGTTTTACCTACATAGCACAGGCCACAAGGACATTTGATTAGGTAGATGACATGAGTGGAGCTACAGGTGATGAAGCCACGGACTCTGAGGGTTTTACCATTACGTGGATGTGTGTAGGTCTTACTCTTAAGAGTATAGCCACACTGTGCACAGTTACCACACTTATAGTTCCCATCCGGGGTGTTATCTAGGAACATGGGTCTGTGAGCCGTGGGTGGGCTATAGGATCTCACTAGTTGGTTTCTCAGGTTGGGGGGGCGTTTGTAAACTACGGCAGGAGGTTCCTTGAAAACAGCTTGGAGTTTGGGATCAGAGTTGATGATGTGCCAATGTTTATGTAGGATCTTTTTGAATTCAAAACCTACAGGAGAGTATGTAGTGCAGCACAGTGGGGACTGGTCCTTAGTGGGTCTAATTCTAGGTTGTAGGCATTCGTCCTGTGTGGCCACATCAAAGCGGTTAGCAGCTTTATCTATCCATTCTGTAGGATATCCTCTCTCCTGGAATCTCCTGCTCAGGTCTGTGGACTGTCTCTGATATAGACTATCGAGACTACAGATTCTCCTGGCTCGGTGAAACTGGCTGACCGGGAGGCTCTTAATGAGGTGGGTGGGATGGAAACTGTCACCCCGTAGTAAGGTGTTTCTGTCAGTAGGTTTACGAAATAAATCAGTATGTATAGTATTCCCCTCCTTGATAACCAAAACATCTAAGAAGCTGATGCTGCTAGAGCTGGCCTCCAGAGTGAAGTTCAAATTGGAGTTAGCTGCGTTGAGATATTTATGAAATGCCTCCAGTGACTCTTCACTCCCTGTCCAAATAATGAAAATGTCATCAATGTAGCGCTGATATAACAATATGTCTGGGAAGAACATGTTAACAACAGGGTCCAATATGTATTGATTCTCAAACTGACCCGTGTACAGATTAGCATAGTTGGGGGCCATAGTACTCCCCATGGCCGTACCCTTGGTTTGAAGATAGTGATCTGATTTGAACTTAAAGTAATTGTTGGTCAGTACAGTTTCAATTAGGTCACATATGCAGGTAGTACTGGGTTTATCAGTGTCGGGTCTGAGGCTCAGAAAGGTACGTGCCGCTTCAATCCCACCATCATGTGGGATGTTGGTGTACAGACTAGTCACATCTAAAGTGACAAAAGTAGCCTTGTCTGGTAGTACAGTGGCCTTTAGTTTGTTAATGAGATCAATGGAATCCTGTGTATATGAGGGAAGGGAGGTCACCCATGGCTTGAGACTATGGTCCACAAAAGTGGAGATGTTTGTGGTCAAAGATCCGATACCACTCACAATGGGTCTGCCAGGAATGGGGGTTGTTTGGGATTTGTGGATTTTGGGAAGTGTGTAAATGACAGGAGTCACAGGGTACTCGTTCTTCATGAATTCAAATTCGTTCTTTGTGATTTCCCCTTTCTCTAGCCAAAACAACAATTTATCATGGACAGACTGCTTAAATTGTGTGGTAGGGTCAGACAGTAACTTACTGTAAAAAGACTGATCATTTAATTGTCTCATAATTTCATTTTCGTAGTCCACAGTGTTCTGAAGTACAATAGCACCACCTTTGTCCGCTGGTCGAACAATCACTGTCTTGTCCTTGCCTAAGGTAGTGATAGCATCTCTTTCCGCTTTACACATGTTGTTATACACTTTATATTCCCGTTTGTTTTTTAAGATAGCCTGTACATCATTTTCTACTAAACGACAATATGTGTCGAGGGATGCATTGCGATTTCTTGGGGGAATAAAAGTGGATTTCTTCTTGAATGGGGTAATAGGTTTACTCACTGTTGTGTTGGCCTGAGAGGGGGTGGCGCTGCGCACGGGGACATGAGTAACTGGGCTGGTGGCTCCTCCAGAGTGGAAGAACTCTTTCAGTCTCAATGTTCTGAAGAACTTGTGGAAGTCTATGATGGTATCAAAGTCGTTGGTGGTGGTAGTGGGTACAAATGACAACCCCTTACTAAGGGCTGTGATGCAGATCTCTGTCAGTGGCGCAGTGGAGAAGTTCATGATTGTGTTGCGCTCCGGGTTTGGTAGGAGTGGCCTCTTCTTCCGTAAGCCTCGTCTGGTGCGTTTGTGCGATATCTTCTCTGTCCGCCCCTGCGGGGGACACCCGCTCGCTGACGTCGTCCTTGGGGTTCCCCTTGAAAAAACGCTCCGCGTCCTGATTGGCTGCTGGTGTCTGACTCGGCCGAAGTTGAGGATAGCCAGCCGCCTTCTGCGTCACGGTCAGAACCTCGGTCTTGCTGTCTGCGGTTACCTCTGTGTTGGTTGGCAGTCTTCCTCCAAAAATAAACGTTTTCCTCCTTGTAGTCCTTGGTATCGCGTGAAAACTTCCTGCGTTTGTTTATCTTGGTCTCGTTGGAATGCTTCACTTTCAAAAGTTCCAAATGTTTCTTCAGTTCCGTCATTCTGGTTTTATCTGTAATTTCGGCATCTAGACGAAGTTTGTCTTAGAGCATGGCGATAGAACGCCAGGTAGTTTGCAGTCTGTTCGACGCGGAAATGGACAAAGGAATGAAGTACTTGTGTTGTGTGGTGCTAACTGCTAACAAGCTAACACTTGGCTAACAAGCTATATGGCGGATGCAGTCTGGACACAGTGGACAGTGGTCTGGAATACATCAACAGTGGATTATACACTTTATCAAGGCAAGCCCTCCTGCCCTGGACGTGTCAACTAAACAGTGAGTCTCTCTCTCTCTCTCTCTCGCTCTCTCTCTCTCTCTCTCTCTCTCTCTCTCTCTCTCTCTCTCTCTCTCTCTCTCTCTCTCTCTCTCTCTCTCTCTCTCTTTCTTTTGGATTGAAAATACGTGGATTATGGCTTGTTCAATATCGTCTATGTTTGAATGAATGAATGAATGAAAACTTTATTAACAGATTGCAGAATGGGTACAATACAGTACGGCTCAATACACACAATTGTTAAGGGGATGCAGACCAGAGAAAGACGTTTGTCTTGTTTACATCAGGGTCCCAGATTTTCGATTCATATCGATAGTTTAATAGCTAGCCTTGGCTCGTTTAACAATATGCAAAATATGTGTACAGCCCTGTACTCATACTGAAGTTATTCTTGGTATATAATAGGTCTGATTGTGTAACGAATCGATTCCACGTCGCGCTGTGTGTGTTTGGAGACGGAGCGAGTTTTGTTTCTAACTTTTCTATTCATATATTGTGTTTCAAGTTGTGAATTAGACTATACTTTATTTGACTGGTTGTGTGTTGTTGTAGTAACAGCTGAGCGACTCGTTCATAAGAGCCGATTCATTGCCGTGAGCGTGAGTCGAATCGCTCACGTCTTGCCATGAGTCGGTTGCGTGGTACTGTACATGTTTGCAAAATGTTTTGGTATAGCGCCCCTAGTGGAGAGAAAACCAGCAGCCGCTACTGACTGCATGCATCTACCTCGGCCGGCAGGTAATGGGTCGTCTGTGCTCGGCGTCAATATGATGCGGTGGTGGTGAGTTGAAACTGTGTGTGTGTGTGTGTGTGTGTGTGTGTGTGTGTGTGTGTGTGTGTGTGTGTGTGTGTGTGTGTCACATGTCCGTTCTAATGTTTACAAACAATGAACCTTTAAATGTAAATGAGATGCGCTCTGCTCACAAGGTCAAGTTTGTAACATGAGACGCACATGAGGTCTTACATCACCCGTTCTTTAGCCTAAAAGAAAACCCTGCAATCGCGTTTTTGATTGTGCTCTGATATTTTACTATTTCGCATTTGATTTGACCAAATATGTGGAGGCAAATTCCCTGCAACAGGTTCAAAGATAACTTCACATTTATTGGCAATTCGTTTCCTTATATCGCTTCCTCCAGGGTTCCAACTTGTGTTGACAAAATGCAACCCTGCTCAGCTATGGAGAATCAGCGCTCTCTCTCTAGACTAGAAAGGTGCACTCAGTAGAGCACAGATGTCCGCCAGGGCGGCAGCCACACATAATAATAATAATAATAATAATAATAATAATAATAATAATAATAATAATAATAATAATAATAATAATAATAATAATAATAATAATAATAATAATAATAATAATAATAATAGATTGGATTTGTAATGCACTTTTTGTTCACTGGGATCCCAAAGTGCTACACTACATGGTTAAAACGGTTAAAAAAAATAGAAATTAAATAGTTATTAGTAAAACAAATAAAATAAAATACAGAATAAAAATAAGATAAAAATAGAACATAGTTAATTAAAAACATAGTATAAACAGACAATTTAAAAACAAAAGCGCAATCAAATTAAAATAAAAAGCTAACAGTCAAAGGCCTTTTTGAACAGGTAGGTTTTCAGGCCTGCCTTCTCTCTCTCTCTATCTATCTATCTATCTATCTATCTATCTATCTATCTATCTATCTATCTATCTATCTATCTATCTATCTATCTATCTATCTATCTATCTATCTATCTATCTATCTATCTATCTATCTATCTATCTATCTATCTCTCTCTCGCTCTGTTCAATGATTTAAAGTGGCCAAACGTTACAATATAAATACTAATTGGATTTTTGGCTGGTAAAAAATCTGCCCGGCTGGTAGTTTTTAAAATCTACCAGCCAAATGGCTGGTAAGTCAAAAAGTTTGTTCCCTGCTTACAGTATATCATCCAGCAATGTGAACATTTCCCCAAAACAATGTATTAGGGCTTGTGTCCATAGCGGACGTTCTTTTCAAGAAAAAAACTCAGAGCGTTTTCCTGGGTCTCGCGAGTGCCGCGGCTCCACCCCTTTCCAAAAGTTGAACTAGTTTCAACTTTATGCGCTGAGAGCGCTCCGCCCAAAAACGCTGCCGCCGAGAGCTCATAAACGCGAGGCGCGGGGCTGGGAAAAGGAGCGCGCCTGTTGCGTCTCCACCATAGAAATGAATGACAGGAAGGAGCTGACAACTCATAAAACGTCTGCTATGGACACAAGCCCTTACTGGAGCATTCATGATGACTTCTGCTTTGTCAAAACATTATAAAGCAGAAAATAAAAATTATTATCATACTACAGTTTTCAGGATTTCAGTGTTTTCAGATATAGAACTCTCATTTTTAATTAATGTTTTAGTTTCTGTCGCTCTCTTCCCCCCCCACCCCCTCTCTCTCTCTCTCTCTCTCTCTCTCTCTCTCTCTCTCTCTCTCTCTCTCTCTCTCTCTCTCTCTCTCTCTCACATGCAGGAACACACGTCCATTTTCACACTCCTCAATATCCTGTCACAGTCAATGTTTTGTGCATTCAGTGTAAAGGGAGTGTGGGGGGCGTTTAGTGTGTTAATTGTCACAATTACAATGTAAGTCCCGCTCATTTTCCCCTCTCTTTTATTGTGCTCTCATCGTATTCGTTTATTTTATATATATGTATATATTTTTTTTCATTCTCCTCCGGTGCGCGAACCTCCTCAGAGAAAAGGTACAAGCTCCTGTCAGCAAGTAACACTGCCACAGGCGAGCATCTCCACGGCAGACAGACATCTCTGTGGCAGGCGCCGTGCTGCCCTTTTCTGCTCCTCTCGCCAGGCGCCTCCGTAGACACGCGGCCCTCATCTCTTATGGAGTAAAAGTGCATCAGCACGGGGCTTTCTGAACGAGCCCCTTTATTGCACCTGCCCTCCGTCCGTGGGAGCTGCTCTCTCACCCGGGCTGCACACTCCCGCTTGAAAACCAAGGCGGAGGCGGCACAATGGCATAATACGCACTCCAGGTAGAAAAGCGGCCTCTTCATTGCGTATTTACATCCATAGGCCACCTCCTGGTCCTCATCCATACAAAAGAGCTCTTGTCTATACTAAACAATTTTACAAACACATGAATAGTGATTTCTCTGGGGTCAGAGGGCATCACAGGAGGGACACGCATGGAGGAGGGCAGGCCAGGCGTGGGGGGGGGGGGGGGGGGGGGGGGGGGCGCTCTCTCCCCTGTAACCAAAACACAGCGGTTGGATTGAGGGCAGGCAGTTGCCAGGCCATACATAAATGCACACCCACAGCACACACCGACGAATGCGTGTACGCACCCACATGCTCCAAAACAAACATACTCACACGCGTCACACAAAAAGTCTTGATCCAGGCTACAGCCTTGCTGCAACAATCCCTTCCTCAAACTCAGCTGTCTTGAAGCCGGGGTCAACTGCTCCAACAGCAGCACAAGACACAACTCTGCTATTGGTGAGCACCAGTTGTGGAAAGTAGCCAAGTATTTTTCAAGTACAGTACCAAAGTACAATTTCTGAGTATTTTCATTTTAGGAAACAGTAGGCTACCTTGAAAAAAAGAATGTTGCTTTCAAAACATGGTATGAGTTGATGAAGGCGATGTGCCTTAACTTTTCAAAGGAAAGGTTCAGAAGATAGATACCATTTTCCTCTCTCTGTGTTCAGTAGAAAGCTATCCGGCTGCAAACTAGCCTAGCTAAAATGGAAGCAGATACGGATCAGCTAGTCTAGCTTAAAGCTCTGGGAGAGGTGTTTTTGGCCAACAGCTATAGGCTAACTGATCCGTATTCCACTTCCATTAATTTGTGCTAAGCTAGGTTAGCTTGCACAGAGAGGAAAATGGTATCTATGTTCTTGTCTGACTGACTCAAAAAAGAAGCAAAACACATTTTAAAGATAAAATCTGTATTGCATTAAAATAGCAACCTATTTTAATAGGTTTAAAATAAATAGTCTCTTTAAATTAGTATGTTACAGGTTCTGGCAAGAGAGGTCTGTGTACTACTTCTTCAGGCTATTCTCACGAGTGTTGAGTTTTCGCAGCATTTCCTACAAATCGGTGTGTTCCCAGTGCTAACCATAACCCCGCCCCGATCCTAACCTTAACCATAATGTCATTTTTGCCATCGCCAACAACCGCAGAAAAAATTCTTTCTGCCGGCTTGTAGGAGCACTACGGAATTTGCTGTGCAACTTTTCATAGCGTACGCTGTGGTCGACTTCTTCCACTGTGTACCGCTTCCACCACTGTTGAGCACGTGACTGAGCCAGATGATTAGATGGTCTACCACCACCACCGCTGTGGCTGATGCAATGCGTTGCTCTTGTTTCAAATCCCTGAGTATTGTTACTGACTGGTGTGTGCTGCACTCATCCTCTATCTGTGTGGGTTCGGGACAAAGGAAGAAGGAGGCGGCCGGGAGAAGATGATCCAATTTCACATCCCATAATATTCTAACTAGATGAGCAGAGGGACGTGTGAGTGTGTTGTGCGTGTGTGACATTCATAAGGTTGAAGTATAGAACAGGAGGATGATTTTCTGCATTCGCTGTGCAGGCATTCCTTAGAACTAGGGATGTCCGATATTATCGGCCTACCGATATTGGCATTAAAATGTGATATCGGAAAATATCGGTATCGGTTTTCAAAAAAATAATAACCTTTATTTACCCAGGCAAGCAAGTAAGAACAAATTCTGATTTTATGTATTGTCAAAAGTATGCATAATGTTAATTAAGAGATATGTAATGTTAATTACCTGAAATTATTCCGTTTTTTGGGGGGGGGAAACCCTGCATATATCGGTATCGGTTGATATCGGTTGATATCGGTATCGGAAATTAAGAGTTGGACAATATCGGTATATCGGTATCGGTAAAAAAGCCAATATCGAGCATCCCTACTTAGAACAAAGGGGTCACGATTACAAGGCTGAGCTGGAGTGATGAGGGGTGTGTGCACACATGTGCGTGCACTTTCACACTTTCACACGCACACACACACACCTCTCACTCATCCGACTCCGCCCCCTCCGGCTCACGGCCGCCCACTTGTCCAAATCCCTCTATTCCCAAATTGCTTGTCAAAAGGACGAAATGAGAAAAATAAAACGGCGTGGCTGACAAACAAGATGACACGCTGTTTGCACCTGGCCGTGGCAATTAAAGCTCTGGTGACAGGAGGGAGGATGGCCTTGTAATGCCGTGTCTCGAGGCATATCACCGTTTTCACAAAGAGATTAGACCCGGCCTTGCCACTGTGGCAGAGCTGCCAGCCACGCCGCCCCTTCATTCTTGAAGGCAACAGTCTGTTTCAGGACTATGTTCCCCTCTCCGGGAAAAAAAGGTTCTATGTTTCCCCCACTCCTGAAAAAAGGGTCCTATGTTCCCTGCTCTGTGAATGAACTATTATCCGGAACATATATCCTTGGTCTCCAGTCATTCTCTTAGCCATTGTCACTGCCTGGTAATAATGGGATCCCATAATAACAAGGTAGGCTAATGACAGTATAACCCAGGGAAGGGAGATCTTTTTCAGGAGGGGGAACAAGGCGAACATAGGACCTTTTCTTTTGGGAGGGGGAACATAGGACCCGGGGAACATGACCCTGTCTGTTCCACCTTGTACTGGAAACAGGTCTGGGTCTATATGCGGTGATGTAGCTATTCATAATTCAAACACAGATGAGGCAAACAAATGAAGCGTAAACAGTGTGGCCCGCGGCACGCTTCACCTGGTTTTTCTTGCACAAAGGACACAGTTACCACGGTTACGGAAAGACAATCGCACTCTTCACAACTTGATCTTCACGTAACGCTGTCTCTGTTCCCAACATTGTGCTGAGTAAAAAAGTAGAGAGAGAGAGAGTGAGAAAATATGATAAAGAAAGAAAAAATCAAGCTGGTAAATAAACAGGTTTCCCTCTAGCGACACGAGTTCCACACGTGTTTAAATAGACCGAAAATATTGTTCCGGGCAACTATCAGAGTGCATACATGTACATCAAGCAGCATCTAAACACGTCCTAATTTCCTTGTTCTCAGTCTGGGTAAACAGTTCTGACTGGGGGCCTGCTCTCCCCTTCTTCATATGCAGCAGTCCCGACTCAAGGGAATTCACTGAAAGCCTCTCGGTCTTAAATACCCCCCTGTTTGAGTGACAGCAGACAAGCAAACAAAATTGTTTAAATGTACCACTTACACAAGCTGCCTTGCTTTCTTCTCCCTTATTTGTGCCAGCATAATAAAATGGAGCCTTTGCGTAAACAGAAGCCACATCATTATTTCATAAGTTTGCAGGGTTGAGCGCAGTAAATTATGTACACATTACTTTCCCATGGAAGAAAAGTCTTTCCTCTCTACATTAGTATGTATGCTGCCGGGTTGAGGCCACTGCCTACAGTATATTTGATTGGGAAATATATCTAACCCCATCACAAGGCAGTGCAACATCAAAGAGGAATATGTGTGACTGCCAGTGCTATGTTTACAACTGAACCGAGATGCTGGGGGAGAGGATTTATGGCTAGGAAAGGATTTTCTTTCTTAGATTCACAACCAGTATGGTCATACACAGTAGGGTTGAATATTGAAAAGCCATAGCTACCATATCCTTATCTAACGATAAGGAAGGAATCTCTGTCTGTGTTTGCGTGTCTGTCATGTCATTCGCATATCTCGAGAACCGTTCATCCGATCGGCTTCACGCTCGGCGGGTATATATGGTTCCATATTTCTGGTGTCCTACACATATCTCTAGTGTCCTCTACATATCTCTAGTGCTATAACATTGGACAGTGAGAGGTTTAGCACAATAGTGGAATGGACCAAAGTCTCACTACTCATTCTTCTTCTCCTTTTCTTTCTGTTTGATGGTCTCTTTTGAGTCTCTCATTGGCTGCAACGGGCCTGTAAACCACAGCCAAGAGCTCCACGCTCCTCATTAACAGTCTCTGTCCTCCTGCCACGACGGCTCGCCACAATGCCTCTTCCCCTTAGCGATTTCCAATGTCTCTATGTCTGTGTCAAGTGAGTGTATTGGAGTATTGTGGGACTTCAGAGTGACAGACAGCAGCTGCTGTGTGACCCCTGGAGATTGGCTAGGCCCTTCTGTCCCTTCCTGATTGAGTGTCTAACCGCTGGTCCCTCTCCTCACGTCAAAAACACCCTAAGTGTTTTTTTTTTTTTTTTCTTGAGCTTATCCCACTTGGTCTGCTGGCAGAGATAGCGGCGTTAGGTCTTGGCAGCCTGTCATCTGCATCTTCCACTGATGGTGTCGTAATAAATATGGAACAGTGTGCAATACGGATCGGCCTGTGAAATATGGTACGCTGTCCTGGTAACACGCCGCTGCCACCATTAGGGGGCGACAATGGCTCAGGAGGTGGAGCGGACTTCTAGTAGTCGAAAGGTTCCTGGTTCGATTCCCGGTAGCGTGTCGAAGTGTTTTTGAGCCTTTGAGCAAGACACTTAACCTTGCATGGTCCCCTCCGACGGCGGTGTGTGAATGTGTGAGTGAATGGATAAAATCAAATGTGAGGAACAAATTGTAAAGCGCTTTGGATAAAAGCGCTATATAAATGCAGCCATTTACCATTCATACAAGAATTGCAGCTCAAAGTGCTTCACAGCAGTAAAAAAAGACAGGCATAAAATTTGCACAAAATTGACAGATCAAGAGCAATGGATAAAGTGTAGACATAAAATAAGTATACAACGAGCATAAAATAGATAGCAGCAAAATAGACAAATTCAAGGTAAGGCATAGAGCATTAAATCACATCGTTTTTCATATTAGGATCTAACATCTTAACACTTCCTGTGCCGTTCACGTAGTTCTACATTTCTGTGGCCCGACGGTTGAGTGCCGTTAACGTAGATCTACATTATTGTCTCGTTATTTCGTTTATTCGCTATTGCCATTCATAATTTATCGAGGCACCTTGTGCATGCTGTTCTGAGTGTGTCTGAGATTGCAGACGGTCAATACCGCCACCTACCGCCTTGTGGCAGCTATTGCACTCCATTAGAAACGATGTGGTTTGTTATCTGAGTCGTGTGGGTGGGGTTTAAATACTCCGGCGAGGTAACCGGTCACCACCATACATCTACGAGGCTGCCCCCACCCCTCGTTCATATGAAATGTCAAATAACGTGGCACAGACTCCGCGCCCAGTACTTCAAATGGCGATCAGATAATTGGATTATTTTTTTTGCATTACATCAGAGACAAGGTAAGAACATTATATATCCAAGCTTGCATTGATCTGATATTTTTTTCTCCCGCGATCGAAGCTGTCTGTGTGGACTGTGGGTGGCTGTTTACCGTTGGTGGCGGTGGGGGGCGGGCGCGCCGCTCTAAACCACATTTCATGGGTGCATGAGGAAGGATAATAACGATAATCTAGCATTGATTTCAGGAAGATTCGATAATCACGCGAAAAATTGGTGGATTCCACTAAAACGCTTTTTCCTGGGATTACTCAGAAGCACCCAAACTATATTCATATTCAAAATGGTATAAAACGGAAATGTATGGATGAAAAAATAATCAGTTTTTTGCATGTTGACCAGAAGCAACTCACTGACAATCGACAGTGTTATTAGATCCATATAAAATATAGGTTTAGCGCTACAAACAAGGTGAGCGTTTACATGGGGTTAATGGGCGGCAAGGCAGATGCACTTCCCGGAAGGGGCGTGGCACTCAATGTGTTAACACTTTCTCTGCCACGCTTATATCCATCAATGTTTGATCACTGCCACCAGTCTAAGCCTATGGAGATGTTTACCTTCTTTGCAGGGCTATACATTTTTAAATTGTATTGCTAAATTGACATTACTATGGCCCATTCAACATCGATTACCTATCGTTCAGGATATAGGAACGTTTTACTTTTTCATTCACACATTCATACAAAAATACCGTCTAGAATATAAATATGTTTTTATCGTTTTCTGCAGTAATTCCTACAACGTGAGATATAGGCATAAATGCATACATTATCAAATGCCATTTGTTGCCGATACACGCTATATAAAAAATGTCAACTGTACATGGTCCTAAACGTTATGACTGATCATGCGCGGGTGAACGGAGGGGGGGGGGGGGGGGGTCGTTTATAATTCCGTGATCGTCGTTAAATGATTTATGTAGTATGGGTGATATATAGATCAGAGCAGTTTGCATCGATTATAATAAACAAAAACGCTGAAACTCAGGGCAGCCTCCTCTTACCGTTGGGCGATGATACTGGAGCAAACAGATCCCAGTTATGTGATGGGGATCGAGGCGATCCATTTCCGGTTTGTATAATACTAATACACGCCCAAATCATGTCGATTATTGAGTTATGGCAGCGATCCATATCCACGGTGTGTGGCTAGAGTCCTGGGATGATATGCGAGTGGCCGGACGGATTTAGGAGACGCACCGACATCCAACTGGCATATCCAGTTTGGCAACTCGCCGATCATCCACCAAGTGGCAGTATTTAAGCGTTGCAGAGTTGTGCCGGCTCACACAGCATCAGACAAGGCTCTGTGAGTGAAATATGAATACTGTAACTGAGGGGTACAATTCCCTGACTGTATTACTAGATATGATACTTACTACCACTACCTTTGTACTTAATATTCGGCCACCCAGTACACGGCATAAATATATTATCATAAACACTCTCACGTAGATGAAACGGATCCAACACAAATGTACGAAGTCGAAACAGGTCTTTATTTCTACACAGCGATGGTGTGTAGAACAAGCACTTAATCACTTAATTACATTTATGAATTGAAATAGTATGCACTTTTATGGCAAAGAGTATTCGTCGGTATATCAATAGAGAATGTCCAATCTCTGAAGGCGCAGGTGGTAAATATACGACCTGGAATAGTTAAGGAATAACAGCAATGATACTTTAATGATTATATACTAGATACACTAGAAGGGGTTAATCCGGTCGCTTGTAAGCCGACAGGAGTAGGAGGGGGGGGGGGGGGGGGGTAGAATCCGGCTGCCTCGTCCGGCCAAGGGTATCCCAGGTGAACCCACTGTAGTGCCGTTCAATGCGCCGGCGATCCTTGGACCACAGATGAAAGCAGGTGGACTCTTTGTGGGCCGGCTCTCTCTGGTCCACGGGGGAGAGACGTGAAGCGACCTCGTCTTGCAGAGCGTCTCCTCACCTTGCGTCCTCTCCAGGGGGGGGGGTTCCAACACACGGCAGTGTCGGGGGTCTTTATCCATGGAATAATCAAAGTATACAAAGCATAATCCGTGCCTGGGAAGGCGGGCTGTCGTCGGTAGAATAATCCGGTATACAGGTCCACTCGCTCGTCGGCTCTGGGGCTCCTCGGGTGCAGCTTCACATGGGGTCAACCACCCTGGGTAAGCAGCCAGTTCTCTGCCCGAAACGATGGGGTACTGACTACAGTAGTATTCTCACCGCACGAAGCACTATATATTAACAGACTATTATTAGCTTAATAGACTACGTCCAACTCGACGATATAGTGCTAAATATGACTATTCAAATATTAATATACACGATGTCTCAATACCGATGGTAGGCGAACTTGGCCTTACTCCCACACGTGGCGTCGCGGGGAGGCTTTACGTCTGTGACTCTATTGGAGGGTAAGAAACTGGACTGAAAAGAAAGTCCTACTTTAGTAGCGCAGTATATATACGCACTATGAACAAATAGTCCCATTAGTGGTGCGGTAGCCAGATTCCTACGCGGAACTAGGACTTGTTCGTACATGTGGAGCGGTACGTTTGAACTGGGTCTGAGGGGTATGGCAGCCTGGCACCAAGGTCTCGACCAATAGTAGAATGGAGACTATTATGGGATGTTCAGTAGGCTAGAATGGATATTCAATGCATATTGTACAAGGAATATACAAGGGATATCAGGGAATATTAGAGAATATACAAATACAATTAAATATATATATATAAATAAATATATATATTCGGTTTAATCTGGCCCTTCACAACAGCCACCCCCTGAATAGGTCCCAGACCTAATCAGTTAAACAGAGACAGATTAATCGCGTTGTCTATTTACACATAAGGGTTTGCTGTAGGGGTCAGTCAACTTCACAAAGTCATAGGGTTGTAGGGTCATGGTCATCATCGATTGTGTCTGGGAGTCGAGGCAGTTCTATGAGCCTTGCCACGGGACGGGTGTAAGTGCGACCCTGGACGAGCACTTCAGCTGCTCGGACCTTGCCGTCGGCACCGGTGATCACTTTGCTTACGCGGCCGGCCGGCCACATAGCTCTGGGCAGTGATTGATCAATAATCATGACGACTGTTCCTTCTGTCAAATTGTCTCTCTCCTTTACCCACTTCTGGCGGGTCTGTAGAGACGGTAGGTAGTGCAGTAGGAAACTGTTCCAAAACTTGTCGGCTAATACTTGGCTGTACCTCCACATTCGTCGGCCGTTCGCTTCTTCAGGCCGGTACATTGTCTGGGGTAATGCAGGATCTAGCCGCCCCATCAGGAGTGTGTTGGGGGTAACTGGGTCGATATCCGGTAGATTGGGGGCTCTGCGTAGGCGACCACCCACTCTGATGAGGGTATGAGCGTCGCTCTCGGGGGCCAGATGAATTAATCTGCTGTCGGATGGGACGGGCTTTCCTCCCTGTAGACAGGCCAATTCATCGGGGAACGAGTCTCTCTGGGCTCGCTGCAGTAGAAGCAATTCTGCTTCCTCGTAGTTAGCTGCTGACATATCAGCGGGGGACTTGCACTCCGGGTGGTACCGCAGGAATGTTCTTTGTTGTGCACTCTCTATGGACGTGCAATCGTCTATGTTAGGGTCGGTGGAGGCTACGGTGCTCAATCCACAGAACACAGACTTCTTATTTTCCACCTCCTCTGGACTTGCTTCCCTCGGGATAGGCGTGGGCCACTGTCCTTCCGGGAGTCTTAGGAATGCGGGGCCGTCACTGTAGACATTGCGACGGGTGAGGTCATCCAGGGGCATCCCCCGGGTGATGACGTCAGCTGGGTTCTGTTTTGTATCAACGTAGCGCCACTCTGTTTCTCCGGTTAACTCTTCGGTTAAGTCTTGAATCTCGGTGACTCTGACTCCCACGAAGACTTTGTACTTGCATGAGTCCGATTTGATCCAGGCGAGTACCGTCGTGGAATCTGACCACAGGATTGTTCTAGACACCGGTATGGTGAGCTCACGTTGGATGAGCGTGGCTAGGTGCGCTCCGGCTAGGGCTTCGCAGAGCTCTAGACGTGGGATAGATTGTTGCTTGCGTGGGGCTATTCTCGAGCGGGCGAGGACAAATGCTGTGTAGATCTCTCCCCCCTGGTCTTGGGCCCGCAAGTAGGCTACTGATCCGTATGCGACCTCTGAGGCGTCACTGAAGACGTGTAAGTCCATTTTACATGTCTCTGGCCTCACCGTGGGTGGGAAGTAGCTTCGGCGCATATTAACGCCTGGGAGTGAGTGGAGCTCCATCTCCCACTCTCTCCAGGTGGATGCAAGGTGTGCGGGAATGGGGTCGTCCCAGCCCTGGTCCTTGTCCCACAATGCTCGTACAATCATTTTTGCCCTGGTGGTGTACGGTAGAATACATCCTAGCGGGTCATATTGTCGGGCGAGTGTTGTGTACACACTCCGTCTGGTGGTCGGCGCCGCCGCCGGCCTTCCCTGCTCCGTAGTCAGGGGCTTGTGTCTGTAGTGAAGCGAATCTGTTTTGAATCGCCACACCAATCCCAGGGTCATCTCCTGGGCTTCTCCCGGGATTGTAGCCATCCAGGTCTCGCTGCTGGCTGCCTTGTCCTCGGAGGAGAGGCTGCGCAGTACTTGCGGATCGCTGCTGGCCCACTGCCTGAGATCAAAGCCGCCTTTGATCAATGAGGCGCGGAGTTTAATCAGGAGAGCCTCGGCTTCTTCCTGGGTTGAAAGGCTTTGTAGACAGTTGTCTACGTAGAAGCTGTTCTTTACGCTGTGTCGGACCTCTTCGTCCGCTGCTGGGTCCTCTGCTACATGTTTCTGTAGTGCAAATGTCGCACAGCAGGGGCTGCACGTCGTTCCGAAGGGGAGGACTTCCCATTGGTAGATGGCTGGGTGCTCATCTCCTGGCTTCTCTCTCCATAGGAACCGTAACAGGGGCTTGTCCGCCTCTACTAATCTCACCTGCAGGAACATTCCTTTAATGTCCCCGCTGATGGCCACCTTTTCCTGGCGGAAGCGGAGTAGAACGCCGAGTAGGGAGGGGCCGAGTGTGGGACCGGGCAGTAACTCTTTATTCAGATTTTGGGATCCGATCTGGTAGCTGCAGTTAAATACTATGCGGTCTTTACCGTTGTGATGGACCTTGTGGTGGGGCACGTACCACGATTCAGTGGTCTGGTCAGCCTCTTTAATGTCCATCTTTGTGACGTGTCCCGCTGTGATGAGCTTCTCAATCTCAGCGCGGTATACACTCTCTTGGGCGGGGTTCTTGGCTAAGCGCCGCTCCGTGTTCAGCAGGTACCGTTCTGTGGCGTCTGTCTTGGCGTGGAAAGTAGGCATTCCTTCTCGCCGCAGGAGTGGCGTGGCGTATCTCAACACGCCGTTGACCGGGACTCTCTTGGTCCCTGTCTCGAGGAGGTGAATGGCGTAAATGTCATTTTTAGAGCGAATGTCTTTCTTTCCGTTCTTAAAGGGCATTTGTTCCAAGGTCCATAGCCGCTCTACGTGTTGCAGGAGTGCGGTTTCTCCCTCTGTGACTCGGGAGTGGAGACATCTAGTGGCTGTACTTCGGTTGAGAGATTTGGCGAGCGGGCCTTGGAGAGTCCATCCCAAACGGGTCTCGACTGCTGCAGGACAGCCTCGGGGTCCGGTATGAACCCGGTCTATCGGGACAATGAGGTCTGCATGGTCGGAGCCTATCAACAGGGTCGGCATAGCATTGTCTATGAGCGGGATCGGTAACTTGCGCAGATGTGCATATTTCTCCATCAGCTTGGCGACGGGGTATGTGTACCGCGACAGTCCTATTTCTTGGCTGGTGAAAGCGTCTGCAATCTGGTACCGTCGCTCAGGCTGGCCGCTTGCTGCGATAGAGAATGAGACATTCTCGCCCTTTATCGTCTTCAAATCTCGTCTTATTGTCCGAATTGTCATTTGGGTTTCGCTTCCCCGCAGCCCTAGCTGGGCCGCAGCGGAGGCGAGCAGCAGGGTCTTCTCTGACCCGTCATCGAGGACGGCGTAAGTGTCCAGGACTTTATTCTGGTAGCTTAGTGTCACACGCACTACTTTTAGGAGTACTCGGGCTCCACTGCTGCTGGCGGGATCGATGTACATGACGCTCGCTTTGCGGCTGGATGGTGCAGGTGAAGGGCGCCGTCTGTTACTGTCGTGAAGTATGTCCAGATGGGCTCCATCGCACTTGGTGCACCTTTTCTTTAGGCGGCATTCGGCTGCCATGTGTGAGCGCGCACAGCGAAAACAGCGCTTGTTGGACTTTATCCATTGACCTGCTTCCTCCGCGTTCAGCTTGGGGAAGGAGTCACATTGCGCTAGCCAGTGTTCTTTCTCACAGTAGGGGCACACTATCTTCCACTTCTCCGTTCTGGAGGGGGTACTGTGGCTCCTGCTGCTCGGTACTGACTCCGATTGGTGCATCACAGTCACCGATCTTCTTCCATCATTTAGTCGTCTGGTTCCTTCTCTGGAGCCAGGGGTGCTCCGTCCGAATGTATCTAGCCGTAGGCTGCTGACTTCTCTCGCCAGGAAGTCTGCTAGATCGAGGAGGTTCGGTTCGGGGCCATTCGGGTCTCTGTGGTCCCTCTACCGCCTAAAGCGCTCCTGACGAGCGGGCGGCAGCTTCTCCAGGATCCTTTCCACATTTGAGTTGGCGTAAAGTTCATGCCTCCCCTTCTCTCTTTGCGCTCCCAACATCCCTACCAGGGACTGCACTCTGATGGACAGGTCGTCCAGTGCTCGATTGTCTATTGCTGGGGGTAAGCGGTCGATGTGTCGGATCTCCTGGATCACGTAATCCCATATGCGCCCATACCTCTGGTCCAATGCTACCAGCGCTGCTGTGTATGGGGTGGTGGAAGTCGCGTAGGCGAGCGCTATATTATGTGCGCGGGGTACCTTTAAGTGCTTCAGTAGGATGGCGTATTTGTGGCGTTCATCCAATACATCCACCAACATGGTCTCCAGACACATGCGGAGTTCTGTATACTGGGCCCGGTTCTCTTGGGTGAAGTCGGGTACCATAGGCGTGCCAATGTATGACGCTGACTGTGGATACATCGGCGAGCGTTGGGGGAGAGGCCTCCTAGGCGAGTCTCCTCCCGCTCCTTGGTATGGGCTGGTACCGGCAGTGTACCATGGCCCGCTTGTCCAGGTGCTGTTCCTCGGTGCGGGTCGTGTGTCGTGCTCACCCGTGTATAGAGTCGGGGGTCTGTAGCGCAGCTCCGCGGGAGTATAGCCTGGGCTGTACCGGACCTCCTGGTCCGGTAGAGTACTGTGCTGTCTTCGGGCGTGGTTCTCCTCCTCTTCCTCTTCGTCTTCAGTTAGGTCATCCAGTGCTTGTAGTCTCTGGTTTAGCCTCTCCACAGGATATGCTGCTCCTTCCCGGTTGCTAGGTCTCGCTTGGACCGGTGGGGGTAGGTGGTCTGTGGGGGGTATAGACCTCGTCTGTTGGTCAAGTTCAGGGTTGTTTACTCGGCTAGGGGATGCCGCCCTGGAGGTGTGTCTAGACGAGTTCCTGGAGCCTCTGGCGGAGGGAGAGGGTGTTGTCCGTCTGATCAGCTGTTCTATTAGTTGCGACTGCTGTCTGTCGCGCGCTGCGTCCCGTTGAGCACCGGCTCGTTCTCGGGCCACATTCTCTTCCATCTGAATGCGTCTTATTTCTAGACGTATCTGCTCGTGTTCGCTTCGCTGCTGGATCTGCAGTCGGTCGCGTTCAGCAGCGGCGTTCAGGCTGATGAGGAAGGCCTGCTGTAGGGTCCTCTCTGCCTCGCTGGGAGAAGGCGGTTGTATAGGGGAGCCTTCCCTCGGGGTACTCCTTGCGGAGCCTTGGAGTTCTATCTCCACGGTGCTCTCCCCGTCTTCTTCCGTGCCGAGTTCTCTCTCGGTAGCGTTGTATTCCTCCCGGGACTCATCGGGGACTACTTCTTCAGTACTGGCGGGGTGTGAAGTCATGTCTGGTTCCCACTGGTCCCCACCGTGAACTTGGTCAGTTACATTAGAGCCCGTAGGGGCCTCTATGGTCGGGGTAGTCTGGGCGTTGGGGTTAGACATACTTTTACTTTCTAGTTTTACCGTGTTTACTGTTAGTAGAAGACTAGGTTGTTGACTGACAGCGTAAGCCTCTAAGTACTGAGGGAGCCGTCGTTCGCGCTGCGGGCGTTGGTTAGGAGGATCGTTTCGTGGAGTGTTCATCATAGGCCATTTCAATATTAATAACACTATATTAATATTACACTAATTCCCCCCCGGCTCGAAGGACCAATTGTAACTGAGGGGTACAATTCCCTGACTGTATTACTAGATATGATACTTACTACCACTACCTTTGTACTTAATATTCGGCCACCCAGTACACGGCATAAATATATTATCATAAACACTCTCACGTAGATGAAACGGATCCAACACAAATGTACGAAGTCGAAACAGGTCTTTATTTCTACACAGCGATGGTGTGTAGAACAAGCACTTAATCACTTAATTACATTTATGAATTGAAATAGTATGCACTTTTATGGCAAAGAGTATTCGTCGGTATATCAATAGAGAATGTCCAATCTCTGAAGGCGCAGGTGGTAAATATACGACCTGGAATAGTTAAGGAATAACAGCAATGATACTTTAATGATTATATACTAGATACACTAGAAGGGGTTAATCCGGTCGCTTGTAAGCCGACAGGAGTAGGAGGGGGGGGGGGGTAGAATCCGGCTGCCTCGTCCGGCCAAGGGTATCCCAGGTGAACCCACTGTAGTGCCGTTCAATGCGCCGGCGATCCTTGGACCACAGATGAAAGCAGGTGGACTCTTTGTGGGCCGGCTCTCTCCGGTCCACGGGGGAGAGACGTGAAGCGACCTCGTCTTGCAGAGCGTCTCCTCACCTTGCGTCCTCTCCAGGGGGGGGGGTTCCAACACACGGCAGTGTCGGGGGTCTTTATCCATGGAATAATCAAAGTATACAAAGCATAATCCGTGCCTGGGAAGGCGGGCTGTCGTCGGTAGAATAATCCGGTATACAGGTCCACTCGCTCGTCGGCTCTGGGGCTCCTCGGGTGCAGCTTCACATGGGGTCAACCACCCTGGGTAAGCAGCCAGTTCTCTGCCCGAAACGATGGGGTACTGACTACGGTAGTATTCTCACCGCACGAAGCACTATATATTAACAGACTATTATTAGCTTAATAGACTACGTCCAACTCGACGATATAGTGCTAAATATGACTATTCAAATATTAACACTTTGGTTGCCTTGGGTTAAATTAATGATATACCATAGATTGCCAGCGCTATTTGTCTATGGAGAAAGTCCCCTTCTTTGCAGGGCTATAACTTTTTAAATTCTATTGCTACATTGCCATTATTAGGGCCCATTCAAAGTCCTATATGTATTGTTCATTGTGTAGCAACGTTAAACTTTTTCATTCACATATTCATAGTAAAGTATGGTCTAATGTATAAGTATGTTTTCATCTCTTTCTGCAACTTTCTCCAGAACGTGATATATAGCCCCAAATGCATTATATTGATGATGAAATACAGTTTGATGGCAATCAGCGCGATATAAAAAATTCCAACTAGACGTACTTCTAGAAGTTACTACACGTCATCTGATGTTGACCGGATGGGCGAGGGGGCGTTTATAATTCCGTGGGCAGCGTTATACCAATCATCTAATGTGGGTCAAATGTTGATAAAAGCAGTTAGTATCGAAGATGGTAACGTTACACGCTGAAACTCACCCCAGTCTCCGCGCGCCGTTGGGCGATCATCGTCGAGTAGAAATTTTATCATTATGGGATATATTATTACCCGGTCCATCTCCAGCTTGTATAATGGTATATACGTCCAAATCATGTTGTTTATCGAGTTATTGGCAATCGATCGCTATGTAGAGTGACGAGCTAGAGTGCCGGAACCTATACCGAGTGGCCGGAAGTAATAGGGCCGATAAGCAAAACCTCTACTGCGCTTCCTGTTAAGCGGTTGCGCCGATCGGCCACCAGATGGCGCTCCTGAACCGCCAGAGAGCTCAGTGGGTCCTGCTGGTGGATATCAGGCCAGCGGAGGGGGAATATGAATCCGATTCCAGATTTTTGAAATATTGATATAAGGACGCTGTACAGTGTACAGCGTCCCCCGGCAACTTTAGCATGGCCAGCAATGACGCTGTAAAGCGTTTTTAGGCAGTCAAAGTGTTAATATACACGATGTCTCAATACCGATGGTAGGCGAACTTGGCCTTACTCCCACACGTGGCGTCGCGGGGAGGCTTTACGTCTGTGACTCTATTGGAGGGTAAGAAACTGGACTGAAAAGAAAGTCCTACTTTAGTAGCGCAGTATATATACGCACTATGAACAAATAGTCCCATTAGTGGTGCGGTAGCCAGATTCCTACGCGGAACTAGGACTTGTTCGTACATGTGGAGCGGTACGTTTGAACTGGGTCTGAGGGGTATGGCAGCCTGGCACCAAGGTCTCGACCAATAGTAGAATGGAGACTATTATGGGATGTTCAGTAGGCTAGAATGGATATTCAATTTTTATTGTACAAGGAATATACAAGGGATATCAGGGAATATTAGAGAATATACAAATACAATTAAATATATATATATAAATAAATATATATATTCGGTTTAATCTGGCCCTTCACAACAAATACCATGGCGAAAATATGAAATATTATCAGAATAACGTTGTACGCCGTGATCTGGCAGAATTCTCATGAACTTGAAACCCGTTGTACGACGTTATTGGCGGAGAAAGTGTTAACACTTTGGTCGCCAAGGACGCCTTAACTCGTCATTCCCCGCCATGCTAATTCTGCCAATGACGCCGTAACACGTCATTGAGATCAATATTTAAAAAATCTGTGATCGCAATCATATTTCTCCCCCGGAGACTTGAGATCTACTGTTGATCCCCTCTCAACTCTCCAACGGTTAAAGAGCGCCATCTGGTGGCCGATCGGCGGATCGCCCAAACCGGAAACCGGAAAAGGAAACTGGTGCTCATCCAAATTCGGTCCGATCACTCGCTATAGGTCCCGGGACTCGAGCGCGACACAATGGATAGCAATCCGTTACCAATAACTCGATAAACAACATGATTTGGACGTATATACTATTATACAACCTGGAGATGAATCGCATATTTCAACATCCCATAATAGGAATATTTTTGCTCCACGCTCATCGCCCAACGGCCCGAGGAGACTGGGGTAAGTTTCAGCGTTTTTTTTACCGTGTTCGATACAAACTGCTCTAATGATCATATCACCCACACTAGATGAATCATCTAACGTTGGCCACGGAATTATAAACGACCCCCCCCCCCCATCCGGTCAACATCAGATGATAAGTAGTAACTTCTAGAAGCACGTCCATTTGAAAAAAAAATTCTCGCACCGATCGCTATCAAACTGTATTTGCTCATCAATATAATGCATTTAGGGCTATAACCACGTTCTGCAGAATGCTGCAGAAAACGATAAAAACATATTTATACTTTAGACCGTATTTTAGTATGAATATGTGAATGAAAAAGTATAACGTTCCCACATCCTGAACGATAGATAATTGACGTTGAATGGGCCATAGTAATGTCAATTTAGCAATACTATTTAAAAAGTTATAGCCCTGCAAAGAAGGGGAACTTCTCCATAGACAAATAGAGCTGGCAGAGGATGGTATAATGATGTACATAAGCCTGGCAAAGAAAGTGTTAATAGGCCTCTTTGTTTACGGTTTGATTATATGGCCATTTTTAAATAGACAGTAATACAAGAGTAAAATAGAATAGACAGAATAGAATAGTGCAATAGTGCTGTGGTCCGGGCAACTTGGGTTTGATTCCCTGCAGCTGCCCCCTGAATTTGCTACATTGGTGTCAGAAGCGGGATGTCAGGTGCTGTTGTCATGAAATGCTTTGGCCACTACCTGTTGATTGTGGTGTTCGGCTTCTTTCAGAAGACAACAGTTTGAGAGCAATTGCTCTGCTGTGACAGCTATAAGTAGGGCACACTACTTACCTTATTCACATCTACAGTATGAAGTACCCTTGTGAAAACGCTCAGTTCCCGACATGAGTGAGTTAGTATGTCAACAATATAGCTTTATTTTGCTCTAAGTGAATTCTTGTGTTCTAGCGCTGTCAACAGGTCTGAACTCAACATTAATTTATACCTTATCTGGGTGGAAGAGCTGAAGAAATACATACACATTTTAAGAGCCCAAAATGTGTCATCATTCATTGGGAGGCCCCAGACATTACATCCAGATAACATCACAAATAATATATTTCCCCGGATTTCTATCTTTAGTAGAACCGTCCAGGGTCTCTCTCTCTCTCTCTCTCTCTCTCTCTCTCTCTCTCTCTCTCTCTCTCTCTCTCTCTCTCTCTCTCTCTCTCTCTCTCTCTCTCTCTCTCTCTCTCTCTCTCTCTCTCTCTCTCTCTCTCTCTCAGATGGAGCAACGCTAAGTCAGAGGACAAAAGTGCTGAACAGAGATGAACACCCATTAGTGAACTCATGGTTCTCACTTGGTTGGGTTGGCAGAGTTTCAGCAGAGTCAGGCCAGAGATAGAGAGAAGGCATGGGGCGCTCTGCCTGGACTAACACCAAGGAGCAACACTCAATCTAATACAAAATGATGCTCTGTTAGTGTGTAATATTCCACCCCCCCCCCCCCCCATCTCGCTCTCTCTGTTTGTCTGTATCTTTTTTCCTCCATCACTTGGTCTGTATGTTTCTGTCCCCCTATATATATACAGTATATACAGTATAAAATAAATAGACAGGCAAACAGACACACGCATACTGTGTATATATATATATGTATGTATGTATGTATGTATGTATGTATGTATGTATGTATGTATGTATGTATGTATGTATGTATGTATGTATGTATGTATGTATGTATGTATGTATGTGTGTATGTGTGTATGTATATAGGGGGGCATAGACATACAGACCAAAATACAGAGAATAAATAGACAAACAATATATATATCTTATAGGGGTGGCATACATATAGATGTAACTATCTATAACGATCTATCTTTATATCTATCTGCCCCCCCCCCCCCCCCCCCCCCTTGCTCTTTCCTCATGTCCCATGCCTTTGTATGCCATATTAAATCCATCATTCAGCGGAATGAAACAACACCGGAGAGGGAAAATGTCAGACAGCAGTTGTCTCTGAATTGTGATTCATGACGTCTCTGACTTTGCCAAGTTGTTTATTGCTCTCCACACAATGGCTCCTGGCGGCGAGCGCTCCTGTGCACTTAATATCTTTAGACGGGCCGCTCACGAGAGCAGGAGAAGGTTCTGAGGGAGACGTTCATACGATGCTGGCCAAGAAAAAACAAAGACACATTTTAACTGGCTTCCAAAATAGATACACTCTTGCTATTTCACCTCTGAGGATATGATCTACTGCTCCATAATTGGCGGAAGAGAAACTCAGAGAACATTTTTAAAAATTAAATCAATATTCACAAAGTATTAAGAGTTCATACTTTACGTAACCTTCGTTTGATGTAAATCTTACCCTCATTTACCAGCACATAGATATACTGTACAAGGCTGCATTGGGATATGCATTCTCCTGTTGTTGTTTTTTTAATGCAATGCATGCGATTATATTTAGTTATATAAAAATGTTGAACCACTGCCAAGGGCAGCAGAGGCACATCAGCTGGAAGGATTAAAAACAGCCCTTTCACCTGAGACGCTGAAATAAACAACAGAACAATTCTGAATTATTTAACAGAGCTCTATAGCAGTACTTTATCTAAACAGATACATGAGGGTGAGGCCAGTGTCATGTAGTAGTTTCAAGTTCAAGTTTCTTTAATAGTTGTCATACAGAAGTACAGAATACTTGTATACAAAATGCTTCTTACTGTTACGCTCCAGAGACTGTGCAAGACAAGATAAGTATGAAATAAAATAACATAGTATAGCATGTAAATTAGAAGTAAAAAAATTAGGTCACAGTGTTCAGTATAGACATATGTACAATGTTCGATGCAGAATAGACGTAACTGAGTTACCATATAATATACAATACTGTGTAGTGTACTAATATACAATACTATATAGTGCAAGGCAGAAATAGGATGAGGTGCAATGTAGGTACAATTTACAGTAGGTGTACGAGTTGTAGTGCAAATCCTTTATCAATAAATATAAAGTGTGTTTGTGTGATCTAAAGTGTGGAGAGTGGGTGCTGCAGTGTGTTGTTTGTTTAAGTGAGTGTGTGCGTGTGGGTGTGTGTGCTGTGTGCATTTGATGGTTGTTGCATAGTGTTTATTGTTCGTTTAGCAGCCTGATGGCCTGGGGATAGAAGCTTCTTCTGAGTCTTTCTGTGCTCGCCTTAAGACTCCGGTATCGCTTGCCTGACCGCAGCAGTTCAAAGAGGCAGTTGTTCGGGTGGCTCGAGTCCTTAATAATTCTCTTAGCCTTCCCCTTGCACCGCTTGTTGTAAATGTTCTGGAGGGTGGGAAGCCCCCCTCCAATTGTGCGTTCGGCTGAACGAGTCACTCTTTGTAGTCTGCTACGGTCTTGTGCAGTGCTATTCCCAAACCAGGAGGTGATGTTGCCAGTCAGGATGCTCTCTATTGTACATGAGTAGAAGTTCCTAAGGATCTTCTGACTGACTTGGAACTTCCTTAGGCGCCTGAGGAAGTAGAGGCGTTGTCGTGCCTTCTTCACAACACTGTCAATGTGTGTGGTCCATGTCAAATCCTCGGATATGTGGGCTCCGAGGTACTTGAAACTGTTCACTCTCTCAACCGGTGCCCCGTCGATGCTGAGGGGGCTGTAGTCCTTGACCCCCGACCTCCTGAAGTCCACAATCATCTCTTTTGTTTTGCTGACGTTCAGGGAGAGGCAGTTCTCCTGACACCACTGTGACAGGTTCTCTACCTCTTCCAGGTAGGCCCTTTCG
This sequence comes from Notolepis coatsorum, assembly GCF_963971535.1. NCBI lineage: Eukaryota > Metazoa > Chordata > Actinopteri > Aulopiformes > Paralepididae > Notolepis > Notolepis coatsorum. The sequence continues at coordinate 210,532,796 of NC_140165.1, forward strand.
TCGTTGGCAGAGATTAGGCCCACCACTACTGTGTCATCAGCAAATTTGATGATGGTGTTGTTGTTCCGCTGTGCTACGCAGTCATGTGTGTACAGGGAGTAGAGGAGGGGGCTCAGAACACAGCCCTGGGGGGCCCCTATGTTGAGCGTGATGGATGAGGAGGTGCAGTTGCCTGCTCTTACCACCTGGGGTCTGCCCGTCAGGAAGTCCAAGACCCACTGGCAGAGGTCATAGTTCAAGCCCAGGTCCCTGAGCTTGGCTATGAGTTTGGAGGGGACTATGGTATTGAATGCTGAGCTGTAGTCGATGAACAGCATTCTCACATAGTTCCCCTGCCTCTTGTCCAGGTGTGATGCTGCTGTGTGCAGCACATGGGCTATGGCGTCCTCCGTGGACCTGTTGGGGCGATATGCAAATTGCAGAGGGTCCAGGTTGATGGGGAGGGAGGAACAGATGTAGCCCTTCACTAGCTTCTCAAAGCACTTCATGGCTATGGAGGTGAGGGCTACAGGGCGGTAGTTGTTGAGGCAAGCGGGCGTAGATTTTTTGGGTACAGGGATGATGGTGGACTTCTTCAGACAGGTGGGGATGACAGCCTGTTCCAAGGACAGGTTGAAGATGTCAGTGAATACCGGGGCCAGTTGGTCGGCACAGACTTTTAGGACGCGGCCGGGGATGCCGTCCGGTCCTGCTGCCTTCCTGATATTCACTTTTTTAAAGATCCGTCTCACCTCATGCTCTGTTACCCTGAACACTGAGTCTCCATCAGCAGACCCCCCCCCCCCCCCATTGCCGTGGTTTGTAGGCTGGTGTTTTTATTCACAGCCTCAAACCTCGCATAGAAGGAATTGAGATAATTTGCTAAGGAGATGTCACTGTTCAGTTTGAGGGAGGTGCCTTTGTAATCTGTCATTGTTCTGAGGCCCTGCCACATGCCTCTAGAGTCAGCCTGTTCAAACTGAAGTTCAACTTTATCCCTGTAACGCCGTTTTGCCTCTATTACTGCTCTCCTGACGTTGTATCTTGCCATCTTGTGTTCTTCCATGTTGCCTGTCTCCAGCCCGGTGTTGTATGCTGATGTGCGCACTTTCAGAGCCTCACGGACGGATTTGTCTACCCAGGGCTTTTGATTTGGGTAGATTTTAATTGTGGTGGAGGGGATTGTTTCTTCTACCAGAGTACAGACATAGTCAAGCACCGTTTCAGTGTATTCGTTAATATTGGCTGTGTTATCACGGAATACACTCCAGTCTGTGCATTCAAGTGCAGCTTGGAGTGACTCCTCTGACGTCACGGCCCAACGCTTAACCTCTCGCGAGACCACCGGCGTTCGCTTGAGACTTTGTTTATACTTTGGCAAAAGGAATATGGCGGCGTGATCGGACTTAACGAATGGACTAAGAGCCTGTGACGTATACCCATTCTTAAATTGCGAGTATACATGGTCTAATATGTTCTCGCCTCTGGTGGGACAGGTCACATGCTGATAGAAATTTGGCAACACCTTTTTAAGACGCGCGCTGTTGAAATCACCCAGAACCACAATGGCAGCGTCAACGCTAGCTATCTGTTGTTTGTTTACCTCGTCGTGAAGTTTTGAAAGTGCGACCCCAGTGTTCGCGTGTGGTGGAATGTACACTCCGATGAGGATGATGGACGTTAACTCTCTTGGGAGGAAGAAGGGTCGACATTTTATCGTGATAAACTCCAGTAGGGTCACACATCGCAACTTCTCCCCTAACTTTTACAAACTAACACTTTTAATGCCCTCACATACTCTTTTTCCCCTTTTAATTGATGATTTTCGACAGTATAATACTTTTGTGACAAACATGGCAAGCAAACAGATGAATAGGCGCGGTGCTGTGTCCTCAGTAGCCGACAGAGTACAACCTCAATCGCCAAGCATGCCCGAAACCACGATGAGTGGTCCTAGCCTGGCTGCTATCAAGTAATTCCTCACGGAGTTACTGACGAAGCAATTCGAGAAGGAACCCATCCATCAAGCTTTGTTCCAGATATGCTGCAAGAAATCCTGGGTAAAGAACTGTTGGCTAGCCCGCCGGAATGTGACAAAGCCCATCGAGCTAATATGGCTAAACCGTGAAAGGAGCTATAATTGTACGAATCCATAGATTACAACTAAAGGAACTAATCATCCGGGAGGCCCGGGCCAAAAGGGGCAAGTTGTTTTACAAAGACCAATCCACCAATACGAAGACTATCGTCCGGAGGTCGTGGCCCAATGTGGAGAATACAGAGAGGCCATGGCGGAACTATGGAAAAGGGGATGCCAACCAACGCTACTATTTCCAGCCAGGCTATCTATCGTAACCAAAAAAGAGGTGAGAAAAAGGCTTTGGTTGGTTGCTGAGGCCGAGGACTACCTAAAAGAGGCACAGGGGAACCCAGAAGCTACCGAAGATGTTTGCTAACAACGTGGTTGTCGACATATCTACAATTAGGCCAAGCTAAATTGTCCACGCTATGGAACTTTCATTGTGGCAATACTGAGCTAAGTAACAAGCTCATGTTGAATGGTCCCAAGACAACTATTTTTCAATTACGATGGTTCATAGTTGATGGATAACAGACACTTTATTGAAGCTAAGCTAAGTCAACTGAGCTCCTTCATGTTATAACCATCAGACTGTTCAATTAAGCTAGGTGAACCACGTGCGTGTACTAGCAACTGGATTAAGCTAGCCTTCATGTTATAACCATCAGACTGTTCAATTAAGCTAGGTTAACCTTGTGCGTGTGCTAGCAAACTGTATTGCCTTAAGCTAGTGTCGTATATCCTATGTACATTTCTAAGATTAATCACAGTGCATACAGGTTGCTAACTGGAGGGAAGAAGGACAGAATGATAGTGTGGTTCTGACTCCACTAGCCAGCAAGAGAATAAACGTGTAGTCAAGACAAACAGAACTATAGTTCAACTTAGATGATTTATTGCCGCAGGGCCAAAGGTAGAATAAAGCAGGTTATTTACATACAGGGATTATTATCATAGTATCATCAAACACGCTGTACAATTGGTTATTGATGTTTACACATCAACCAAGTCTGTACACAAATAGTAGTCATGTTATGTCAATGAAAAGAGAATGTACTGAGCAATACACATGGTTAAACCTGGTCAAAGATAGGTATCTTTATATTTTACACTAAACAACACCCCACAGTGGGTTCCATGATTTACTCACATGCATGGCAACAGCACATTCTCTAGCAGAACAGTGGAGGGTTAGACCAGACCTGGGTGTCTGGCCTCCTGAATTAACAATGGGTTGCGGTTTTTATACTAAGGCATGACATCATTATTTTTAAACTGGTTCAACCAATCACAATTATCTCTAAATATGGAGCTTTCCAATCTGTTGTATTTATTCTAAAAACAGGCATTCTTCTGTTCTTCGGTTCCAATCAGGTGATCTTCTTCTCATTCTATGGGCTAGGTTTTCTCATGCAGCACAGAGGGGGGTCTGCCTGTGACCCCCTTTGTGCAAGTCAGTCCTCCACAGAGGCATGTCACAATAAACATTTACAATATGTATCTCCAGTGTATATGAATTACACACTTCCAGAATTATCACAGTTTTACTCTTTGCCTACATGATATGTGTATTTACCAGACTGAACCTTTGTAATATAACTGTGATAAATATACCAGGATTCTTGATTCTAATTATCTATATAGATGTTTTTCTTGGTTTCTTTATAGAGTTGTCAATCCAATCAAAGCCAATCAAGTATCATGCTTTTTCATTCCAATTTGAAACATGTCCTATTGATTAATGATCTTTACTCCTGTCTTATACTATCAGAGCCAGTATCTGCTCTCCCCGCAGCTGTCTCTGCTGAAATTTGCTAACAGTTGGGTGTGACATTTTAGTCCCTTTGTTCTGGTGTTGAGCAGTTGGCTAGTGGGGGTTGATTCCTGTTTGCGATACAGTTTAACATGGAGGGGGTTTCAGCAGTTTAAACCACCCTTACTTTACACAGACATATTGGTTATGAAATGCAGTTTCCCTCAAGTCAATATACCATACTAGCCTTCATGTTACGACCATCAAACTGTTCAATCAAGCTAGGTGAAACACGTGCATGTGCTAGCAAACTGTATTGCTTTAAGCTAGCCTGGCTATGTTAGTTCCATGTTCATCTTTTAAGCTAGCGGGTTATAGCCTAGCGATTTTGATATGCAGGCTACAAGCCAACTACATTTAAATTACAATGGTTCATGGTTGAAGGACAACAGACACTATATTGAAGCCAAGCTAAGTCAACTGAGTTCCTCCATTTGTGACCATCACTGTTCAATTGAACTAGGTGTACAACGTGCGTGTGGCCAGGAAACTATTGCAATAAGATAGCTGGGCTATGTTCGTCCCAAGTTCGTATTTTAAGCTAGCAGGTTATGTTGGGCTATGTTTTTGAACTTGCCGTTAGCCTAGTGTTTTTTATATGCAAGCTACAATGGCTAACATGTTTTAGGTTGGTTAATAGTAGACAGCCCTTGGGTGGATAACAATTATTGCTTTTGCCAGGCAGTGCCTCGACAGCACTCCGCTGTCGACACGCAACACGTAACAAATTACCATATAATAAATGAGTAGTTTGATTATGTCTTATGGTGTATATGTAGAGCACTTCTGTGCTCTATATGTATATATTTTTTTTACACCTAGGGGTCATGTCTGCTTCATATGTGCTGTGGAAACGTTCAGTTCACTTTACTGTTTTTGTCATTTTAAGACTAGTGGGGGTGTTTAACTCTTTATGTTATGGGGGAGGGGCGTCTACATGAATATATGATCCCAATCGAAATGAATGTGAGTTTGACTAACTGTAGCGGGTTGGTCATTGGGGTTAAGGGGATGGGAACTGGGTTGGGGCTGAGTACGGTTTTGGATGAATATAGAAGGCTAACCCATAAGGTGGTGTGTCTGGTGCCTGTGTTTTTGTTCTTCCTCCGATATCAAGGGTGTATTACAGATGGACCCACATTTCTCGATCCTTGCTTGGCTGCTTTGGTATGTTGGCATGTACACTTACAGATATGACTATGGCTAATTTGAACACACTAATCTGTTTAAATACACAAACAGTGTATTGTGTGCTGGGTCTGCTGAAAAGAAAAGGAATATATTTGGCTCTTCTAAATGAGACCCACCTCATGAAGACTGATGTAGTAAGATTAGCGAACCCATTTTATCATGCAATATCCTCCCCCTCCGCGAACAACAAGATGCAAGGTGTCGCCATTGTGACAAGATGTAATTTAGAACCTGTTAAGCCTGTAGGTCCCTGCTTTTCTTTATCATGAATCGATCAATAGAGACAGTATTAGATCCCCAATTATCATGTGTTTAAATATTTTTTTTTTCATGTTTTACATATATAGTTTTTGTTTTTTTGTTTTGCATATATATATCTTTTTTTCTTTTTTTCTTTTTTATGTTTTAAAATAGTATACTCATTTGAGTAGTGGAAAAGGGGTAGGATTAAATAAGTGTATACTTCTTCCTACTCCTTTTCGAACATGTAGATTGAGTTGTGTTTTGCTTTTGTTATTGTTTGTTTGTATTCATTGCATGTTCGAAATAAAGATAAAAAAAAAAAAAAAATAAACATATCATGGGGTATCATTGGAAAGCCACACTCATTGGCTACAACCCTGTCCAAAGATTTTCGCCAAATGATTGACGGAGCTAGAGCCCCCGGAGGTCGGGGGTGGTTATGTGTACTTTGGCGCACGCCTCACATACCGGCATGTAACTCGAGAACCACTGAACGGATTTTGTCACCTGAAAGGGCAATTGACAGGCAACAAACAGGGCTTTAATTCGATCTATATATTATATTAAAATAAATGCACAACCAAGCCGCTAGAGGTCGGCAAAGTGGCATCGCGAATCGTCCTCATGAGGGCCCACATGTGGGCCCTTGGATGTTAAGAGGTTAATGTCTTTTGCCAATAGTAAAGACCATAACCATAAACAGCAGTCAAAGTGTATATTTCCATTTTTACCGATGTTTTATACGATTTATCGAAAATAAGAATTTATCGAAAAAAAATTCTAATTATATCTCTTTTATCGTAAAACCGAAAGGAAATGACTAAATCCAGATTTAACCCTGCCATTGGAAAGAGGAGCCTTTTCCCTATCCATAGATGTATTATTTGGCCATAATAAGGTCAAGGTCAAGTTCAAGGTCAAATATGAATTCATAATTAAAATCGATTATCATTTATTACTGTATCTACAAATCCTTCTGTTTAATCATCTTCCCTTTATTAATTTGCTTAGATTTTTTTTACACTTGATCTCAAGAAGGTGCTGAATGAGCTCAGTGAGCGAGCTCGGTTTGCTCACAATTGTAACATGGTGTTTATTCACCGGCACAGATGCAAAAATAAATCATTATTTATATTCTCCTTTTTTCCATCACAATTTACTCAAGCCTAGTAACAGACACAATATTTCTGACACTGAAAATACATACCCCCAGGTCCCTAGATGCTCCTAGATACCAAGGACATTGTAGAAGTGGAACAATCTTCCATTTACTTAGGCATGTACCTTTAGGCGAAATTTCTGAAAATAGGGCTACAGCTTAACAGGCTAGGTGTTGGGTGTTTGGGCTGATACAGAGGGAAGGATAACGATGGCAAAAGTTGAATACTCTAACAGGAAAATCACATTAATTTCGGTGTACGCTCCGAACACATTTGATGCAGATTTGTATAAGACAATCACTAGGATAATGTTGGAGCTCCATGACTACGCCTTTATTGTGGGGGCGATTTTAATATGTGTTGGGACTCAACGATTGACAGATCCGGAACCTCAGAGATACACGATAAAAAGCAATCCTCCTCTGCTCTTCGAACCCTACAGGGGGAGTTGATTGATTGATTGATTGATTGAAAACCTTATTAACAGATTGCAGAATGGGTACAATACAGTACGGCTCAATACACACAATTGTTAAGGGGATGCAGACCAGAGAAAGTATTTTGTCTTGTTTACATCAGGGTCCCCCATTTTCAATTCATCATGACATTTATGACATACACGACATACAGATACAGTACTGCACTGCACTAGTCCTTACTGGAACTCTGCACTCTACACTTTACATATATATATGTAATAAATAATTTAGGACCTGCTCAGAGGTCATCAATTGGCACACATGCGATGCATGCATGCGATTCGTCTCTGCGATTAACCCATCCCATCTTCCTTCCCCCCCAAGAGCAGCCGGGAGCAGACAGGCGTCAACGTGAGCCGCGCCAGGGGACCAATCCAAGTGCTCCTGTCCGTCTTCGTCAAGGACGCCACAGCGTTAGCGATCTTGTTGTTGTGCATGTTTTTCGATTGGGTTTATCTTATCGGGGGGGAAACCCTTCCGAGCACGGGGAGAACATGCAAACTCCACACAGAAAGGCCTGGGAGATACCCCACCTGGGTAACTGGCATCATGGAAACCTGGTCCCGAAGCAAGAATCGAACCCTGGACCTTCTTGCTGTGAGGCGATAGTGTTTGACCACTACACCACCGTGCCACACATATGTATTTAATTGATTAATCCTACACTGCACTGTTTTTTGTCCTGTGTCTGTGTTGGTGTTTGTCGTTTACTGTGAAAAAAGAAAGGAAAAAATGCATACACTGTAATGCTGCAACAATTACCAATGTGTTTTACACAAATGGCTTAATAAAGGAATCTGAATCTGAATCTGAATCTGTTACTCTCAATAACTGTCAAACTAAATTAGTGCAAAACCGTTTAGATTTTTATTTGTATTCATTTATTTATTATTCATCATCATTAGGTGGCTTCTTCGTTCCGAAGGTTGCCTATCACTCTCCAACCCATTCTGTCCCCACTTCTTCTCTCCAACTCCGTGACTCCGCCTCTCACTCCGCTCCAATCACAGACGTCGTCTATTATATTTTTTAATCTTTTTTCCCCATCTTTTTTCCGTTTTTCTCCCATCCCAATGTTAGTCGTTATGCCAATTCCCAATCCCCTTCCTGGTCGTTGTGCACTTACCCCCTATACCGTCGGTCTGGGAGGGTAGAGAGTGGAGACTATCACATGCTTCCTCCGACACATGTGTAGCCAATCAACCGCTTATTTTCACCTGGCAGCGAGGACTCTCACTGGGGGAGTGTTACGTGTGGAAGGATCACACTACCTCCCCCAGATCCTTCCCTCGCTGTGGCGCCCCGACCGAACTGTAGGAGTCGCTGTTTACAACGACCCGGACGCATCTATGCCTTCTACAACGCTGTTCGGCTTCCGCGTTGCCGGTTTGCGCTCTGATTGGCAGAGCGCGCGCATGCGCATGAGCCGCGACGCGACGCGGCCCTCAGCTGTGCTGCGATAAGGCTTTCGCCAGCGGGGAGAGGGGCGCCGCGAGCCGGCATCGCTGCGCTCATCAACGACCCTCCGTGCTCCGGCTTTCAACAGCGGGGAGAGTATTATGGGGCTTATGCCGCAAAGCAGTAACACACATAGTTGCAATGCATCTGTCAGTCGTACTTAACTATGTGTTCACTGTTGTGTTACTGCTTCGCGGCATAAGCCCCATAATACTCTCCCCGTCGAAAGCCGGAGCACGGAGGGTCGTTGATGAGCGCAGCGATGCCGCTCACGGCGCCCCTCTCCCTGCTGGCGAAAGCCTTATCGCAGCACGGCTGAGGGGCGGCGATGAAGCCCGAGTCGCGCGATTTTTTATTGGTTTGTCATGACAAACCAATTACATAATCCAACATATGTGTAAAGAAACAACATATTCCAGTTAATGGTATATTTTTTTTAATGATTGCTTACGGTATAAATTAGGTTAACTGGAGCTTAGTATTGCTGCCTGGTGCGCGACTCGGGCTTCATCGCCGCCCCTCAGCCGTGCTGCGATAAGGCTTTCACCAGCGGGGAGAGGGGCACCGTGAGCGGCATCGCTGCGCTCATCAACGACCCTCCATGCTCCGGCTTTCGACAGCGGGGAGAGTATTATGGGGCTTATGCCGTGAAGCAGTAACACAACACTGAACACATAGTTAAGTACGACTGACAGATGCATTGCAACTATGTGTGTTACTGCTTCGCGGCATCAGCCCCATAATACTCTCCCCGCTGTTGAAAGCCGGAGCACGGAGGGTCGTTGATGAGCGCACCGATGCCGGCTCGCGGCGCCCCTCTCCCCGCTGGCGAAAGCCTTATCGCAGCACAGCTGAGGGCCGCATGCGGGCGCTCGGCCAATCAGAGCGCAAAACGGCAACGCGGAAACCGAACAGCGTTGTAGAAGGCATAGACGCGACCCGGACCCACCCACCGGCTTCCCACCCGCTGACACTGCCAATTGTGTCAGTATGGACGACCGACCAAGCCGGAGGTACCGCTGGCAGCTGGATTCGATCCCACTGTCTCTGTGGTGGTAGGCAGACGCTTAGTCCGCTGCGCTACCCGGCCACCAACCGTTTAGATTTTTCACATAAAATGCTGTTATCATTAGAGACATTACAATAAAATCATAAGCGTGTTAGAATAGACAAGAAATATATATTTAAAACTGATTTCACAAACACACACATACAGAGAGAAACCTCTTCCTGGAAGATAATGGCCCTCTTGTACAAATCAAGTCAAGTCCAGTGTTTCTTTATTAATCCCCTTGTGGAAATTCAGGTGTCATAGCGAATAATAGGAATGAACATAGAACATAGTGGAATGGCAGGATTCAATCAGTCAGTAATAACAGTGATGATATAGTATACATGGTCCATAACCTAGTAGCACGCTGCACAAGAGTGCAGTGTTTAGTATTAAGTGTCAGACAGTCCTGGGAAAATAACCTTTATTAGGTTTCTGCCTTCCTTCCACCCCTAAGAGAGTCTGAGCACGTTCCTGTCTGACTTGACGTCTGTATTTTGTATTGTACTTACAGAGCCTGTCCAGACAGGCCCGCACTGGTGTGACACTGGAAAAAAAGGAAGAAAAGCCTGCAAACTGATATTTTATATGCACTCGTCTGTTGCTTAACTCTGTGTGCAGAGGTCTCAGGGGAATAGAGTCGTGCACTCGCCGACTCAAAAACAGTCCTTCCTGTTCCGTATTCAAAACAGAACGCCACTCGTCCTGTGCACTGAATATTTTATGTTTTCTGATTAACACCGGGTTCCGTCGGAGCAACATTAACTGCGGCTGTGAAAGGACACATGGCGGATATCTGTGAGATCATGATGTGTGTAGGGTGCTCCCTCCAATGCTGTTTGTTTTCCAACATTAGGTTGCAAGACGCTATTCTGCTTTCCACTTGCATCCAGATGCTTAACCCTTTCACTACCACACTACAGAAGGTTGATGAGGTGTCTTCTATGTAACATCTGAGAAGAAGACTGTGCAACTTTTTTTTGAAGCAAGGGCTTAGGAAAGTGTGTGTGTATTGTAGTATATTCCCAAGCTAAACGGTTCTGCTCTGTACCAGAACCCGGCGCTGATCTGCTCTGCGTTGTGATTCAAAAACTTTAAAGCCCTGGGATATACTTGGTACAAAGACTGGAGGGTCTTTGTTATCAAATCAGCGGTGCAGGCAGGAGAAATCAGGAAGGAAGAGGGTAGTTATTTCAAACGGAGTGGTTTATTAAATCCACAAAGTTATACAAAAAATGATCTGTTTCAATTAAAAGTAAAGAATGCTATAGCTGTGATCAAAGACACTATGCCGTCTTGATCACAACCAGACTAATATTACAGTAGAGTTGATAAGTCGTTGATGAGCTTTGTTCTCTGGCTGAATGAACAAAGCAGTCTATTTTCCGTCCAAAAGTTCTTTGTCCTTTGTTGTCCTGCTCCTCTGTGTAGATGGGTGTGGTTCCTCCTGGTGAGTTGGGTTCCGAGTCCCCCTCCCCATCACAACCTCCCATTATATCCCAAGGCCCAGCGTCTCTGTGTGATGACATCATCAAATTCTTTCCTCCAATGCCAGGCCTGCTAAGTTTGGATTTGAAAATAGGGGTTTGGCTTAATAGGCCAACCCCCCCTTACTTTGTTTAAGCCCAGAGAACAACCATCAATTACAACCTAATATTTGCATTTATTCATTTCATAATTTCTATATTTGAATTACCATTAATTATATGAACCCAGAGATATCATACTTAAAACACATTTCTTATCATTAAGCCTATTTTCACCTTAAGTGAAAACTAATCTTATTCTGTAGTGGATTTAAGTTTATACTCTAGCGTTCATTAATAATATGCTTTTATACAGTTTCATTAATCATATGATTTTACACAGTTTAGTATGACTTCAGAATTATTACCACAATGTAAACAGGCCTAATTGTATTTCATATCAAACTAATCTAAGTGTGTTATCAGACATTTGCAGTTATTTCACGTTGTGTTGAGTGATTGTCTCTGAGCTAGTATAATCACATAGTAAACCTCCTATCTCTTTAAACACACATTTAAGTTATTTAACTATAATTCCTATTTGAGACTTTTCATAATACTCAAACCAGTTGGCTACACCCGTGTTGTCCCTAGGCCGCGGGCCAGCAGATACCAACTGCATGTGATCTGATCATCTCATTGTGTTAGCTGTTTACCCACCCCCTCTTGTAAACAGTTGCTCTATTGTCTTGAAGGAAACCTGTCTACGGCAGCTGTCCCCACATGTCGTGTCACAGGGCCAGTTTAACAGATAACACAGGATATATGACTCTTGATCTATTATCTGCAGCTGTTGCCAACACTTTGTATGCAAATTCACCTCTTGTTGTGAGCACAAGGTCTTTGTAAACACACACACTCTATGAGCTAAGTCACCCTAGTCAACTCAGGTTTAAACTATATTTGATTGCCAATTGTTCCACTTTGACTGTTTCTATAAGACTATTACACATTAGTTTGATTTGAATTCCTATTTCATGATCTATGTTCAAAATATACCACAGTATTTTTCCACGGAAGGTAGCAATGCCCTCTTTCACCTTCCATTCACGCATTCACACATTCACAATGCTGTTCAGTTCAACCATTAGCCACTGAGCAAATTATATAAATATATATTTATATATTAGGGATGAAGTTGTTTTTGCAAGTAATTTAAGTATCTGCCAATATCTGCCGAGTCCCACTCCAATATTAGTTATTATCAGGGGTGTAACGTACTTGAGTAATTGTACTTCGTTACAATACTTAAGTACTGTTTTGGGGGATTTGTACTTTACTCAAGTATTATTAGGTTTGTATACTTTGTACTTTTACTCCATTACATTTCAGAGAAGAAAAACATACTTTTTACTCCTTACATTTAAAATGCAGACCTACAAAGTACAAATCTCGCAGGTCCAACCATTTTAATTAGTATTTTTGAATTGTTTATCTGGCCAAACTAACGTTAACGTTATTAATCCAGAACCGGAAGTTAGGAACCGGTTCCTATGCCCAACCCTACTAAACACCAGCTGATGATTTCACTAATTGGCTCACCTCTCACCTGGTGCAATGTATAGTTAAAATGAAAACTTGGCCGATGATGGAATTAGTTTGAGAGCCCTGGTCTATCCCTTTTCAAAAAAGAAATTACTTTAACTTTTTAGTACTTAAGTACATTTAAAAGTAGGACTTTTTGACTTTTACTCAAGTGTATTTTTAGCCAGATACTTTGACTTTTACTTGAGTAAGATTTTGAGCCAGTACCCATACTTTCACTTAAGTATAAGGTGTGTTCACATTTACACCTGAAAGTCCGTGGATAGTCCGGACTTTCTGGTAGACCAAATGTGAAAATGATACATTGTTTGATTTTGGTCTGCGTTCACACCAGTGGCGTCGTTAGCCCTGGGCTTCCGGGGCTTTAGCCCTGGGCTTCCGGGGCTTCAGCCCCGGATGTTTTTCTCCTAGCCCCCGGATCTTAAAAAAAAATAAAAAATTACTTTTTCTTTTTTTATTTTACTTTTTTTTTTTTTTAGATGTCAGCATCCCCATTGTCTGTGCTGAATGTTTGTTAATGTTTGTTATTTTTTGTTGGTTTTTAGTACTTTTAACATCCATTTTTAGTAAGTAGTTTTCATTTGATCCTATAATTTTTTCATTCACCGATTTGTGGACTTTTTTTTAGTGTCCTGAAAGGCGCCTTATAAATCAAATGCATTATTATTATTATTATTATTATTATTATTATTATTTATTATTATTATTATTATTATTATTATTATTATTATTATTATTATTATTATTATTATTATTATTATTATTATTATTATCATCCAGGAGGGAAAAGACACTTTGGATAGTAGGGACTGAATCTCTGCCTGTCCTGACCAGGAAACACTTTGCAACTGTGATCTCCTCTGGCAATAGTTGGATATTGTAATGTGTGGCGAGGGGTTGCAGCAATTCCACTGAGAGAAACTGGTCTGAGGCTGGATAACGTAAGGTTATGTATATAACCCAGTTCTGTGAGTTATGGTGCGCTCAGCACCTGATGCACTGTACTTCACTTCGTGCACGAGCACTGAATAATAAAATTCCACCATGTACCTTTACATCCCAACATTCATCTGGCCACACCCCCATCCGCTTACCTTCATAAGCAGGAGTGTGGTCACCTACTCGCCTCCTTCCCAAACTTTCACCATAAGGCGAGATCAAGGGCCGCAGCGGCGTCCAGGTGCTGAGCGCACCATAACTCACAGAACTGGGTTATATACATAACCTTACGTTCTGTGTCGTTATGGCTTCGCTCAGCACCTGATGCACAACAGGGGCTGAGCGGGAGCCATAGCCCGACAAATGTACCCCGCTGAGGCCCCCCACAACCATCAGACCGGGGAGGACCGAGCCCCCCCGACCCTCCCTAATGGAGGATACCCCCCCTATTGGAGGTTCACGGGAGGGCGATGGATCCGACTGTGCGAAGAGGCACTCAAGCAACTCAACGCACAGGGTGAGCAGACCGTGGCTTGCCCCCACGACTACACACACGCACAACCCGCATGCCACCCGGGAGCGAACGGAAGGAACAACCTCGTTACTGCCCCCAAAATCACGGGGTCAAGAGCAAACCCAACCCTGTGGCAAGGCCGTAGCAGCAGAGCGCGAAGGAAGACCCAGACCCACTGAAGGGACTGGATCCCCTGGAAAAAGGGGGCCCGGAGAGGTCAATGACGCCAGGCATCAAGACCCCACCAGGTGGTCACTTAGTGACACCGGCCCCCACATCGCCAGCGTATTCGGATAAGGCCCCTCCAAGAGCGGGCCCTTTCCCCCCAATAGCACACCGCCTGGCACACTGACCCTGCAGAACAGGCAGTCAGCATGGCCGTAAGCACACAAAAAAGGTTAACCAACGGAAGCAGGCAGCGCACCGGGGAAACAGGCAGCAGGCTGTAACCTGAGCCTGGAGCACTGCGGACGAGACAGGCGCCAAAGGAGTCAGCTGAAAACAGCCCCCCCGGCGGAAGGGGCGTATGCTGGCGTTGTTGATCACCATGCCTCCATTAAAAAAAAAACACCCAGAGGGGTCGAGGCACAGAAGGCTGACATAATTGGCAGACGTCATGAACGTGCAGGGGCACACTCAACCGGGTAACCCGGGAGTTGACTCTGCTCCAACACACCAGGGAATCAACCACCCTCTTGGTACAGACGGTGGTTGTTCCTATAACCCCTCAAGAAAAAAGGGTTATCCCAGGCCTACGGTATCAACGAAACTTTACTTCGGACCGGGTCCGGCGGCACGGGAAGCACAGGGTTACCAGAGGAGGTCCAAGACCACCCCAACAGCCCCCTCTTCGCCACGCGTGAGAGAGGAGCGAAAATAATGGAGAACCAGCCCTAAGCACACCGCACTTGGTATTCCCAGGCGGTCTCCCAACCAAGTACTAACCAGGACCGAACCTGCTTAGCTACAGAGATCGGACGAGATCGGGCGTGTACAAGTTGGTATGGCCGTAAGCCACCATGCCACACAACATGTACCCAACAAAGAGTCTCCATAACGCCTAACCCTGTGACACCCGGACCGACCCGGCATTTTTCCCCCCGAAAAAAGCACAAGTCCCTCAGGGTACCAGAACAGCAGAACTGCATCCCCGGCGGACAACGGGTTAACTGACCTGGACCAGCGCGACCAGACCAGTCCCGTGTCCTAACCACGACCGACATGCCCACTCCAGAAAAGGGGGTAGGTATGCGTGTCGATCTAAAACATGAAAAGAGGGCGCCACCCAGGCGGTCCCCATTTGGACCGTGCTCAGTGGCCCACCCCAAGGGCGTGAGACCCCTCTACCTATGTTTTGATCTATTCCGTTAACATCCCTCAGATATGAATTCATCGAGACAACCTAGTAAACCGGCGCTCGGAAGAGACAAAACTCCATCCCAGTTGCCCTATAAAAACGCTGTTTTAACAAGCAACCAAGGCGCACTTAGCCCCTGCGTGATTCTTTAACAGAAACATACCGAGCCAGTACTATGTATGCGTCGAGACCCAAACACATCAATGGATAGTCTAGCAAGACACCAAACATTGTTCCTCCAAGTCGCCTGGGAGAACGACACGGAGCCGTCGTGCTTCATGTACCTTCCTCTTTTTATCCAAAAAAGCAAGAAACACAGACTGACATGAATCCCACGTGACGCAGCTGAGGGTAATTTTTTTTTACATTTTTACATCCCACCACCCTCGCCATAGGGAGCAGACGGAAATCCCCAGAGAGACTTCCCACGCGAGCTGTATAGATTGAAAAGAATATATTGCAACATTGAGCTATGTAATATTTGGGTTAGGGCTCTCCGAGGAGGAGGCACTGAACCAATACACACTCAATAATCGAATTGAATCGAATACACACACAATAGAGCAGAACTCCTTTTTGACGTTCTACTCACCTTGACAATCTGAGGAGGAGGCTCTGAACTCTGAGGAGGCTCCCTCACAGGGAAGGAGAGTCCGAACTCACAGAAGGCCAGAGGAGGAGCTTCGTGAGGAGGAGCTCTGACAACTCCCTGAAACAGATCCATAACATGGACCTGAACAACTCACGGAAGTCTTACCAACAGAGACGCGCACAGTGACGTACTCTATGACGGGGGAATTTCTGCGGTGCACACGCCCGATCTTCCAGGGCATGGGACCAGGAAACTCCCCCCCCCCCCTCTTACCCTGTAACGTGCCGAACAGCAACGTGACAGGAACCTTGAAGGACAGGAGGTTTTAACCCCTGACCAATCAGAAAAGGGGAGGAAAGGATTACCAGTTCACCCCTTTACGACCCCACACCCATGATACGATGTAATGACAAAAAAGAGCATGACACAGTCATAGTCAGCTACAGGCACACACTCATGTCGCACACACGCACACTTATGGCCAAAGGAAAGGACACTTTAAATTAGAATAACAGGAACAGTGTATTGCACTACCAAAGCTAACTAGCATGTCACACATGCGCTGTAAATAACTATGTACAGATACCGAGATGTCACTCCATGTTACCTGCTATCTGTTACTGCACAATGTTGTTTCTTCTTTTGATTCTATTATATGTACCACTGTATTGCACATCGTTGCGGGCAAGACCACCCGCATTTCATTGTATACCTGTATGCCGTGACAATTAAAACTCTTGACTCTTGACTTGATGAAGTGTCTAACAGCTTCACCTAGCTCATGTGCTAACCTGCTATCTGATTTTTACTAAGGAAAAAACACAGAATAGAGAGGGCCCCCTTTAAGAGCCCCGGTACCAGACTTACACATGTGCTTCTGTGGCCAAACCTAACCCAGTTGTAGACCTTCATCACAACAAAAAATGGCAAAAGTACACTCTTGCTACAGAGGAACGCCGTTTTTCATAACGAGATAATACAGAAACCTCGATTATGTATTGGCCACAGGCCTTGCTAAACACACATAAGTGACCAAACAATCTTTTCTTTAGGAAAATATAGTTTCTCAAGCAGAAAACACAACCCCAGCAATTAAGCTGAGGGTTACATCGTATCCCCACAAACACAGTGACACAATATATTGTAAACAACATGTCTGAGAGGAGGGTGGGGAAGCCCCAGGGAAACCGGGGGGATCACCCCTCCTTCCTTACCCTTGATACGGTCAAGTTGAACAGGTAACCCTGTTAATATGTGAACACACTGTTCATTGTCATGACAGGCTGAGAAAAGAATTCATTCCTCAATCACATGTCACTAAGCATAGCTTTATAGGTTAATTAACCCCCTTAGTTGTGAGTTCACGTTACATGAACACACATGTTCTCATCACAACTAACCAGATCATTTTTACACATGTAAAACAACAACCCGATTTCTATGGAGAGAGAAGCCATACCAGTGACAAGACAATTCACACACAACACGCATCGTATCCTTAATGTATTGCAGCAACACATGTTTTGGAAAACATCGTTATTACAAAACATTTAGAAGGGAAGGAAAGAAGAAGTGTTTAAGGTCCGGTCGGGACCTTCCTACCCTGAACGCAGGCCAAGCGAACTGCAATCTGGCTAACGGGACACCGAAGATGAACACACATCTCTTGTGTCGGCGACGAGGGCAGCGTCGCTGCGCCACCCAGCCGCTACGTTTCTCCATGTTGATGCAGTCCTCGCTGGCAGGGCTCCCGGTAGGTTCGACTAACATCCTCTGTCAAAGATGACGTCGTAGTCAGAGTGTTTAAGGCATGTTATAGTCACAGAAAACGTTCAACAGTGTAGCATTAAGCTAACAGCCGTTCGGCTGATAGCAACAAGCTAACGTTTACTAGCCTGGTAAACACAGCGAGCTAACGCCGCAGCTAACAGCTGACTGGCTAACACAGTAGGCCACAACTAGCACGCAAGCTAAGCAGCTATCCGACTGATAGCAACAAGCTAACGTTTACTAGCCTGGTAACACAGCGGGCTAGCGTCGCAGCTAACAGCTGACTGGCTAACACAGTAGTCCACAACTAGCACGCAAGCTAAGCAGCTATCACCTGAACTGTACACAACGACATAACAAGCCACACTTCAGACAGGCCGCTGTCCAAGTCCCTCCCCTAAGAGGGAAAAGACAAAGAATGTCAGAACACAGTTTTCAACGGTGATCCAGACATATAGCGGGGCCAGCACAGTTCCCATTTCGGGCTGCAGCCGACTTTGAGCATGGAACTCCCGATAAAGAAGATCCTATGCCCACATTTCCTCGTTAGGGTATACTTTCATTTGTATATGAAAGATGGGGCCTGCACGGGACAGAGAAGCATCCGCTCGAGAATCCTGGGTACACCAGGACCTGGTCGCGGCCCACTAGATTGACCATCATGGGCGTCAGACCAAGATCCTCCGACCGCCGTTTAAGCCAGGCAGAGGACCCCAATCTGGAGTCGGCGTTACGTAAATTGTCAGCTAACCCCCACAGCATCAACAACAACCAGAGGTCGCAAGCAAAACAGTACGTACCCAACCTGGAAACAACCGCTTCTCACAACAGTCGGTGCTTCCCACAGTCCAGCTGTGTGGCCGCACTGGCCGGAGGGCAACCCCATCCAGCCGCAGCAAGGAGGACTGTAGCTGGGGAGCATGTCAGCGGCGTGAGCTCCTAATACGAAAAGGCCGCCAGTAACGAAGACAATATCGCCGTATTTTCTCGAAAATAGTGAGAGAGAAAATAAAGATATGATGTCAACGTATCTTCTTTTGTTTTCCAACTTTCTTCTACTAACAACCTCGTCAAGTGGGGATCTGACCGAAGGCACTTCCTTGTGGTGAAAGTGAAGAAGGAGGCGAGTAGGTGACCACACACCTGCTTATGAAGGTAAGCGGATGGGGGTGTGGCCAGACGGATGTTGGGATGTAAAGGTACATGGTGGAATTTTTTATTCAGTGCTCGTGCACGAAGTGAAGTACAGTGCAACTGGTGCTGAGCGAAGCCATAACGAAACACAACCGTCGAAAGAACTTGCCGTCACGCTCTAAGACAAACTCTAACCTTAACCAACTTCGAAGAGTGGCTACAGTGTAGAAACTGGCGTTGGCCAATCAGAGAGCGTCTCCGAGAAATGCGGCTACGGAAAGTATAGACGCTGCTTGCTTAGATGATATAGACCGCTTGAAAACGCGTTACACACTGATTGGCTGCGACGGATACAGTGATGAAACCAGTGCACGCCCACTGTAAGAGCTATTGCGTCTAGCCCGAGAGAAATGCGGCTACGGAAAGTATAGACGCGGTATGATTCTCTATCAGACAGTCACTTCCTGTTAATGAAAAAAATTATTTATATTTTATATATTAACATTATATTGTGCATTGGAAACACAAACATACTTAAAATGAGTAAATATTATTCATTTTAAACATGTTTATTTTATTTCTAGGGCCCAAACAAAAATATATATATATATATATTTTCTTCTTCTTCTTCTTTTAACCAGGGAGGGCGGCACTCTAGCGCCCACTATCGGCCGGCCGCCACTGGCTGCAGGTCATCAGATCAAAGTATTTCTGGGTGCATGGCCTGGGCTTGGTCAAGCAATATTCCACTGACTGCTTAATTTATCAAGACTTACTGTCTCCATGGTGTGAGAGAGAATGTGGCTGAATATGATGTCATGCTCAGCTGGCCTGCCCAAAGGCCGGAGGTGCCAGGCTTGATTGATTGATTGATTGAAAACTTTATTAACAGATTGCAGAATGGGTACAGTACAGTACAGCTCAATACATACAATTGTTAAGGGGATGCAGACCAGAGAAAGACTTTCGTCTTGTTTACATCAGGGTCCCCCATTTTCAATTCATCGTAACATATATGACATACATGACATACAGATAGACAGTACTGCTACATCTATACATTTATGACATACCAGATTTGCAAATACAGTACTGTTTGTGATACAAAAAGAGTCCAGAAAAAAAAAGTATATACATTTGACGTAGAAACTGTACATTGGATTGGGTAGGTGGGGGGGGGGGGACTGTACATTGGAGGTGGTTGGGTGGGTGGGGGGGGGGGGGTTGGGTAGGAGTGGGGTGGGTGGGGTACACTGTAACTGTAACTGTACAAACAAAACTGTACATTGGAATATTGACATGACCATACTTGGTAATTTACTGTACATTGGAGGGGGTTGTGTTCGGACATTTACAGTGGCCAGTTTCGAATTGCAGTCTCCCTTAGGTGTTTTTTGAGAGTGTTTTTGAAAGTGGGTAGTGATTCACATTCCTTTACAGCTTTGGGTAGGGCGTTCCACATTGATGTGGCATAATTGCGAAACGTGTTTAGTCCCTTGTTTGAGTCGAATCTGGGTTTAACATGATTTGTGGAGCTCCCTCTGGTGTTGTGATCGTGGTATTCACTGACCTTTGGGAAGTATTTTGACATGTACATGGGTACCTTGGTCGTGTAGTGTATCTTGTAGACCAGGCCCATTGCAAGTTGCTGTACTCTGTCGTCTACTCTAAGCCATCCTAGGTTGTCAAAGTGGGCAGGGGTGAGGTGGGTTCTAGGAGTAAGGTCAAGCAGTAGTCTGACCAGTTTGTTTTGAGATGTTTGTAATTTTGTTTTTAGCGCCTTTGAGGTGCTTTGGTACCATGAGGTACAAGCATAGTCGTAGTACCCTTGAATGAGTGCTCCTGCTAGAGTCTTCAGGGTATTCTTGTTTACCAGTGAGGAGATCCGGTACAAGAATCGAGTTCGTTGGTTCGTTTTTTTATTACATTGGATGCCATTTTGTCACAGGAAAGATTTGCCTCTAGGATGGAACCCAGGTAGGTAATATCTTCTTTCCTTGTGACAATATTGTCATCCACTGTAACTGAGAAGCCGTCGGTCTTGCTGAGTTTGTTATGTGAACCGAAGAGAATGGACTCTGTTTTGCCCATGTGTAATGATAGTTTGTTATCAGCGAGCCATATGCAGATTTTGCCTAGTTCTGAGCTGAGGGTTTTTTCAACCTGTAACTTGTTCTTGTCAGAGACCAGCAGGGCTGAGTCGTCCGCAAACAGGAACAAGTTGCAATCACAAGCTGACGACATGTCATTTGCATAAATTAGGAACAGTAGCGGCACAGGTCATTAGGTCAATGTATTTGACACCTAGTGTGGAGTTACCTTGGGTTAGTGGAACAGAGGGAGTGGGAATGTACTTTTGACTATGTGAGATATTCTCACCAAAAGAACTACATGCCTGGGCTGTAGTGAGGTGTGGTCTGGCGTGAAATTGAGAATGGAAATTGAATGGCTTGGCATTCATTCATTACAGGTACTTGAGAGGTGTTGAAACACACATCATCGCAGAGAGAACGGAAAAATGCATGCATGTAACATTAAGTTACACTTCTTAACGTTATAGCAAAAAACAAAAGACGCCTCTCAATATAGAATATTGAGCGAGTCGGCCGCCCGTTTCTGTCCCAGACATTAACACAACAATCTGTTATAAATTACATTTAGAATGTCACAATTTTTTATTTTTTTTTTAAACTTTATTTTTTAGCGTTTATCGCTTTCCTGGTCAAGTAGAGTGAAACGGGAGGGAGAACAGGGGAAGACATTCGGCAAATGACGGCGGGTCCGGGAATCGAACTCGGAGTCAACCAGAACCGTGACGCAGCACGGCTCCTCCCGACGCAGAAATAGCGCCGAGATACGTGGTGAGCTACTGGAGCTCCCCTGAATGTCACAAATTTTATGAGCGAACGAATTTCGGATTTAACTGGCTTACATTAATGTTTAACGTTGAATATTAAGCTTGTATTGCCAAATGTAGATGAAGAATAATACGTTGACGCTTGCTTAGGCATGGTGACAAGCGGACAGAATTAACAACGCACAACAGAATGATACTCTGCACTCAGCACTCCCCTCTCCCTGTTTCTACAGCCTATTGTGTCCCTAAAACAAAACCATCCATGATGAATTAATTAAATGTTTGTAACACAGCAGGGTCATTACAATTTTGCAGTTCTTTAGTTTTCTTGTTCACCCAATAATGGTAACCGAATTGGAAAGAGACATACACAAATAACAAACTCAGCAAGACCGACGGCTTCTCAGTTACAGTGGGTGACAATATTGTCACAAGGAAAGACGAAATTACCTACCTGGGTTCCATCCTAGAGGCAAATCTTTCCTGTGACAAAATGGCATCCAATGTAATAAAAAAAGTCAACCAACGAACTAGATTCTTGTACCGGATCTCCTCTCTGGTAAACAAGAATACCCTGAAGACTCTGGCAGGAGCACTCATTCAAGGGTACTATGACTATGCATGCACCTCATGGTACCAAAGCACCTCAAAGGCGCTTAAAACAAAATTACAAACATCACAAAACAAACTGGTCAGACTACTACTTGACCTGAACCCCAGAACCCACCTCACCCCTGCCCACTTTGACAACCTAGGATGGCTTAGAGTAGACGACAGAGTACAGCAACTTGCAATGGGCCTGGTCTACAAGATACACTATACGACCGGGGTGCCCATGTACATGTCAAAATACTTCCCAAAGGTCAGTGAATACCACAACCACTACACCAGAGGAAGCTCAACAAATCATGTTAAACCCAGATTCGGCTCAAACAAGGGACTAAACACGTTTCGCAATTATGCCACAACAATGTGGAACGCCCTACCCAAAGCTGTAAAGGAATGTGAATCCCTGCCCACATTCAAAACCGCTCTTAAAGAGCACCTACGGGAGGCTGCAATTCGAAACTGGCCACCGTAAATGCCCAAAACCCCCACCACCTCCTAATAGACAGTCTCCTCCCCACCGCATGTATATATTCCCTCCCCACCGTATGTATATTTCTCTCCCACCCACCCACCCCCTCCTAATGTACAGTCCCCTCCCCATCATATGTATATACTCTGTCAGGATCTAGGGGTATCAGTACTGTATATTTGAATACTGTTTATGTCACAAATGTATCAGTACTAAATACCTATATGTCCCTATGCCATCAATGTATGTTGTGTATGTCATAAATGTCTATATGAATTGAAAATGGGGGACCCTGATGGAAACAAGACAAACGTCTTTCTCAGGTCTGCATCCCCTTAACAATTGTATGTATTGAGCCGTACTGTATTGTACCCATTCTGCAATCTGTTAAATAAAGTTTTCATTCATTCATTCATTCACACACATGCACGCGAACACACGGGGATTCGCAGCTGGTCGAAAAAAATTAAAGAAATCACTACATACCATCAGATCATCTGAGCTCCTCTCCAGTTGCTTCTACTGTGTTTTAAATCCCAAATATTGATAAATTCCTCTGCCATTGTTGTGTAACATCATGTCATCTGTTCTCTAGTCGTCTTCAGTCTCACTCTCGGGTTCACGTTAAGTGAAACTGAAACTAAGTTGTTACATAAGTTGTTAAAGGTGCAGTAGGCAATTCTGGCTTCTGTGTACCGTTACACCCCTAGCATAGGATATAGAGTAAAAACTGTATTGTATAGTAGTGTACATAGGACTCTCAGGACTTTAGCATGTCTTCCTGTTTATTATGTCTATTTTATTAGTTTATTAGTATTACTGCACAATCAAAGCGGGCATGGCCACCCGCATTTCACTGTATGCCCTGGTATGTGAATTATCCAAAGCGACAGGTATGAATAATCTGTTGAGACGTGTTTGTGTATTCCAGAAGGTTAACCTTTCACTATCACACTACAGAAGGTTAACCTTTCACTACCACACTACAGAAGGTTAACCTTTCACTACCACAGTCCACACTACAGAAGGTTAACCTTTCACTACCACACTATACGGTTAACACTTTCACTACCACTTCACTACCACTTGAAACTTGAAACCACTTGAAACCACTTGAAACTTGAAACTTGAACTTGAACACTACAGAAGGTTAACCTTTCACTACCACACTACAGAAGGTTAACCTTTCACTACCACACTACAGAAGGTTAACCTTTGATTTGATTTTTATTTGTCTCGAACATAGAAACATAAAACAAGTTTAAAAAACAAAAAGGTAAATAGTCAAAGACTATTTCCATACAATAAGTGTTCGAGAAGGAACAGGGGGAAGTAAAACAACTTATAAAGCCCTGCCCCTTCCTTACAATATTTGACATTATAATTTAATAAAAATAAAAATAATATAACAAATTTTTTTTTTTATAAAACTACAGTTTTTTATATATCCAAAATTCCAAATATCCAAATGAGAAAAAATAATAGGCAGTCACATTACTGCTCAAGCTCCTCTCTCTTATATGTGTCCATAAGTGCTTGTTTATAGCTACCTTTAAATGTATTGATATTTTTGCTTAATTTTATATTCGCATCCAGAACATTCCAGAGTGATACCCCACAAACTGCAATGCACATACTTTTAAGAGTTGTACGTACCGTAGGTTGCTTTAAAGCTAATGTCCCTCTAAAATTATAAACACTCTCTCTAACCGTGAACATTTTTTGAATGTTGCTTGGTAATTTGTTTTTTATTGCCAGAAACATAATTTGTGCAGATTTGAATTTGATTAAGTCCATGAATTTTTATGTTTGACTCCTTACAAACAGACTATTTGTGTGATCTAAATATCTACCATGATGTACTATCCGTATGGCTCTTTTTTGCAGTGTGCATATCTTTTGTAAGTTGCTTTTTTTTGTGTTTTATTTTTTTATAATTTTTTAAACATAACATAAAATTAGATATACAAGCATTAATTAACAGTACACATCCAATGAAATCACCATTTGAATAAATGTAGTATACAAGATATACACCTAATACTTGCTATCTAATACCCTACATAGCAGCTCCGCTTTCCCACCGTTTAACCTTTTTAACCATGTTTTTTTAGTCTCATATGATCATACAGTACTACTCGAGTCTTAGCCTACTTGATCAACTTGCAAGTGCAATTCTCGCGGTCAGTGGTCACCTGACAAACTCTAACCTTAACCAACTTCGAAAGAGTGCCTAAGCTTAACCGGTGAAAGAAAGAGGCGTCACACGATTGGCGCTACCAGAAACGTCAGTGGCCAATCAGAGCGCAGAACGCGAACGCGGAACTGGAAATCCGTTGGTAAAAGTATTCAGGCGTCGGGTCTGGGATGTGGAGATTTTCTTTTATTGCTGTTTTTACCTCAAACGGAAAACCTCAAACTCTTATGAAGAGGAGAAAAAATACTCAAGATTAGCCACTTGCAGACGGCAGGGTGTGACGTATTGTATATTTTAGTTGATGAAATATTTTTGTTGACTAAATATTTTAGTTGATGAAATATGTTTTCATTTCAGTGTCACCGTATGACATCGATCTCCAAAATAAGGAAAAAAATAAAATAAAATGTGGGGCCTCTAGTGACGAGGGGCCTCCAAATTTTTTTTAAATAAAAGTTACAAAAATAATAATTATAATTTGGGGCCTCTAGTGACCAGGGGCCTCCAAAAGGCCTCTAGTGACGAGGGGCCTCCAAAAAAAATAGAAATTTTAAATAATCTTTTTTTTCTGCCCTGGAGGGGGGGCATGGATTACAATGGATTCTGGGTGAAAGAGTTCTTCACGAGTGTGGCAGTTAATCACTTTGATTCAGTTTTCTCAGGAAACAGGACTGTGATATCAGCATGATATAGCATGATTCATAATACATAGACTGAAAACTATATATATATCCCCGGGACTCAATACACACACCGTGGATATGGATCTTTGCCATAACTCAATAATCTACATGATTTGGGCGTGTATTAGTAATATACAAACCGGAAATGGATCGCCTAGATCCCCACGACATAACTGGGATCTGTTTGCTCCACCCTCATCGCCCAACGGTACGAGGAGACTGACGTGAGTTTCAGCATTTTGGTTTATCATATTCGATACAAACTGCTCTGATCAATATATCACCCATACTACATGAAGCATCTAACGACTATCACGGAATTATAAACGACCCCCCCCCGTTCACCCGCGCATGATCAGTCATAAGACTCATAACCCTTAGGACCATGTACAGTTGAAATTTTTAATATAACGTCGAACGGTATCAAACTGCATTTGATGATCTAATATATGCATTTGTGCCTATATATCACGTTCTGGGAAATACTGCAGAAAATGATAAAAACATATTTATACTCTAGACGGTATTTTCGTATGAATGTGTGAATGAAAAAGTTAAACGTTCCTACATCCTGAACGATAGGTAATCGATGTTGAATGGGCCATAGTAATGTCAATTTAGCAATACAATTTAAAAAGTTATAGCCCTGCAAAGAAGGTGAACATCTCCATAGACTTACAGTACTGGCAGAGATCAAACAGCGATGGATATAAGCGTGGCAGAGAATGGGTTAATGAACTATAAATAACTATCCACATATGAGTAGCCTGCCACATAGAAGGGCTCATTGATCAATTTCGGAATTATTTCCCAGAAAGAAAGCATTTGAACAACTGGATCCAAGATCTGTTCATTGCGCATGACGCAACAGGCCTCCCACTGTCTGAGCAGGAGGTGTTCATCGATCTTTTTTTGTGACAAGCTACTGAAAGTCAAGTTCACTGGACGGGCCGTTGCAATGTTTTGGATATCAGTCCGGAACGACTACCCAGTGCTGTGTAATGCTGCGCTGAGAAAGCTTGTCCCGTTTGCATCAACATACCTCTGTGAAGCGGGATTCTCGGCTCTGACATTAATAAAAAATAAATACAGATCTCGCCTCAGAGTAGAAGCGGATCTGCGCCTCTTTCTCAGCACAACGCAGCCACGTATCATGGAACTATGTTCAAATGTACAAGCACACCCTTCCCATTAATTCAATTTTTTTTTATTCTTGAAAAGCGCATGTGAACGCATTTAACAAAAAGTTCTGCCAACATATTTTGGCTAAATATGCCTCGATCATTTTATAAATGTGTATAGAGAAACAATTCCGTTTGATCATATTCATTCATTTCATTAACCTCTTCCACCCGGAGCCTATTTTCTGAAAATCTGCCTAAAATACATACCTAATGGAATATGTACCTAATACATACCTAATACATACCTAATGGAATATGTATCCACTTCTACAAGGTTAATTTGCATACTCCTGGTATCTAGGGACATCTATGGACCTCAGTGAATGTATTCCCAGTGTCAGAAATATTGTGTCTATTACTAGGCTTGCTTAAATTGTGATGAAACAAAGGAGAATATGAATTATGATTTTTCTTTGCATATTTGACAGTGAATAACACCATGCTAATAATGACCAAACATTAAAAACTGCCACTGACCTTCTTGAGATCATGTGTACAAAAAAATCTAAGAAAAGGCGGCTGGATGGCGCAGCGGAGATTGCGCTCATCACCAATGCAAGAGACTCCGGTCTCGAATCCCGGTGTCAGCATTGCCTCTGGCTTGGGCCAGTCGTCATACTATCTCAATGAATAATAATAATAATAATAATAATAATAATAATAATGCAGGACCTGATCAGAGGTCTTTAATTGGCATGCAATTATCCTCAACACACACACACACACCGGAACACACACGCATGCATTGTCTCTGTAGGATCGCCGATGCGATTAGTCTCTGCGATTAACCCATCCCGTCGTCCTTCCCCCCAAGGGCAGCCGGGAGCAGACAGGCGTCAACGTGAGCCGCGCCAGGGGACCAATCCAAGTGCTCCTGTCCGTCTTCGTCAAGGACGCCACAGCGTTAGCGATCTGTTGTTTTTCCATTGGGTTTATCTTATCGGGGGGGAAAACCTTGCGAGCACGGGGAGAACATGCAAACTCCACACAGAAAGGCCTGGGAGATCCCCCACCTGGGTACCTGGCATCATGGAAACCTGGTCCCCAAGGGGGAATCGAACCCTGGACCTTCTTGCTGTGAGGCGACAGTGTTAACCACTACACCACCGTGCCGCAGAGGTAGCGGGTGGAAGTCGATGGGTGGGGATTGGACGTTGTGGACAGCGACTCCTACAGGTCGGTTGGGGGACGCCTGCACAGCAGAGACAGGAAGTAGCGGGGGTAGTGTGAGCATCCCATGCATTACACCTCGCCACTGAGAGTCTGCGCGGTCTGGTGAAAAGATGCAACAGGCTGCCTCCTCGTGTACCGGAGGGGACACGTGATGCAAGGCTTCTATCCTCCCTATGACCGACCAGTGGGAGGCATAGTCGAGCAACGTTCAAGACAGGGGAGGGGAGAATTGGAAATACGAAATTGGGATGGGAGAAAAATAGAAAAATAAGGAGAAAAAGTGGATCAAAAAAAATTATCTAAGGAAATTAATAAAGGGAAGATGATTAAACAAAAGGTTCTGTAGATACAGTACTGAATTCTCCCATCCGGACCAATACAATTTGAAATATTATTATAGAATATAGAATATCAGGCTTATAAATTACCTTATTGTAGCCAATTTGCACATTTATATAAATATACATATATATTATTTTTCAAATGCCCAAGTTCAATTTGGATTTAGTATCACCAGGCGTGTGTAGCACCTGTGTCACCTACTTGTAACAGCTGTTCGCCACAGGCACAGTTCTAGGTATACGAATGAGGAGAGGAGTAATATGCACAATTGAAGAATTGTGGACCAGAGACAGAATTATAACAATGACCGGTTTATTATTAAATGCGCGCTAGCTAAACATACAGACGTAAAGTACTAAGTTGAAGTATCCCTTTTAGGTTCTTTCTGTAACCTCTCCTTTCGGGAGGGTTACTTCGATATCAAATCCTAGATTGATTGGATCAACACATTAGGTTTGGTTCAGACGTCTGAGGTTATCTCTAGCTAAAAGCTAGGTTCAAGGCTGGATATTGGATGTATCCTTTTATCATCAGTAAACTCTATTTCAGTTGATCATTTCAATGGGTAAATGTTTAAACATATTAATTTAAACCTTTAAATGTGCAAGGAACACAAATACCTTATTAGGTGAAATGCTCCTTTAAACTCTTCCTTTGAAGGTGTAACACAACAAAAGTACCAAATGGAATATTCTAGGTTATGGGAATGCAAATACCTTATTAGGTGAAATTACCCTTTAAACCTTCTTTCTTTACAGGAGAACCATCAGTGATTCAACTATAATCAATGTCATCAATGGGTACACTTGAATCCCATTAACTCGTCCTCTTTACAAGAGAACATCAGTAGTTCAAATAACTTACTGGGTGTATTTACCCTTTAAGTCTCCCTTCTTGTAGGAGAATTATCAGTATCTTATCAGATTAAATCAAATAAAATACAAAATACAATATCAAAATAACAAAAGGTGAACGGGGTCGAAGCCCTTGGAATGTCCTTGTGTTCAGGTCAGTTCAATCCGTGGAAGTTCTTATGATTCAAGTTCAATCAGTTCAATCCTACCGGACTGTTGAGGTAACAGGAGTTGGGCAACAGGGGTATTCGAATCAGGCTGGCATTAGCCTTGAGCTATATCAGAGGTTCAGTAGGTTGGCTCGCCATCTTGCATCGTCCGGCACACCGCCTCGTCCCCTCGTGGGCACACGTGGTGATGGGTGGTCTGGACTCCTGGAACTGCTCCCAGGGTGGAACGGGGTGCTAGAAAAACCTGGCCTGCTTGTGAGCAGGCATTCAGAAAATAAAAGCAATTTACCATCTTTTATCGCTTCATCATCTTTTCATTGCTTTCAGAATGAATAATCAATCAGGCTACTTTTAGCTATGCTAAGCTAAAGTAGGCTGTCTCATCCCAGCACGTGGGATCATATGCCACATGCTAATTTAGGCTAAAGTGCGCTAGCATATGTAACATTCCCCACGTTCATATAAAACTCTCAAAAACATTGTTGACCTTGTTCTTATCGTACAGCATATCAATACAATTATAAGTACTTCTGAAATGGTTCCTTCCTAGTTTTCATTTAATCAAATTGAGCTTGGGCAGTTCGTGTATAACTCAGAATGAAGCTATGTTAACGTTATTAGCTTGTAGCATTAAGCTAACCATTTTTGCACTCGACAATTTAATAGCACAATTTTGATTGAAACTCACCAAAACCGCAGGCTACAGCTACTTTACTGCAACGCTTCTTCGGTTTTGCAACTGGGGAATCTTTTATAACTGTTTGATAACTGGTTTTATCATGCTATCTCATCTCGTTATCTAGCTCTGTTCAACTGCGTGTTGAATCTCCGGGGATTGTGTCTGCATCTGCGCAGTAGCAAGACTCACCTGCTGTAAAGCAAGGCGTGGCTGTCGTGACATCTATCTCACTCACGTCATCTCACGTCATGACGCAAATTAAAGGGCAATGCTGTAATTCAAAGGACTTGGTTCCCAATAATATTAAATACTTATGTTCCTACATAATAGCCTTAACTATTTATGTTCTTATTCAATGGCATTAACTATTTATGTTCTTATAACTTAAATAGTTATGAATCTGAAACCTGGGTTACATCCTCCCCTTCTATCCTAATGCACGTCCCTGTGCATATTATCCCAGGACTACATTATCACAATCCTATGGGGTTCTGGGGAGTCGGAGTCATCTAAAGAGTCTGCGATTACTGAGCTTAGAATCTGGAATAGTGAGTGGATTATTGTTACTAGTGGGTTTCCTAGTCGGGGATAAGTCAGGACTTTTGGAGGTTCTCTATGTCTTGTCGACCTTCTTGGTTGTTCATCTATGACATCTCTTTCCTCTTCTCTTTCCACATTATCTTGGACATTCTCCTGTCCATCACTGACATCTCTTTCCTCTTCTCTTTCCACATTATCTTGGACTTTCTCCTGTCCATCTCTGACATCTCTTTCCTCTTCTCTTTCCACATTGTCTTGGACATTCTCCTGTCCATCTGGTTCGGTTTCTGGTTCATTCATGTTAGTATTGTTCTCCTCTGAACTCATAACTGGTAAGGTCTTTTCAGGTAGGTTGTTCTCTTCCTGATCCATGTCAGGTAAGTAATTTTCCCGATCCGCTGTATCTGGGTCAGGTAAACTGCCTTCAGTAGGTCTCACTGCGGATGGGATAGTCTTGTTCAGTGTCGTCGGGTCATCAGTTGTCCCTGGAGCTCCCTCAGGAAGAATGACTGCGTCTGATGGGTCCTGCTTGACAGTGGGCACTGGAAAGGGTTGTGTTTCCACCACTAGACCTCCATGGCCATAGTGATAAGTGAGATCAAGATAGTCATCATCTGGGTCTTCTCCCTCTGATTCATTCAAGCTTTCTTCTCTTGGGCTCTGTCGAGTTCTTGGTCGCTTAGGTCTGTCTTTTACAGTAGGCCTATCTTCCTCATGGGTAGTAGGAAGGAATCCGCAAGGTAGCAGTAAGTCTCGGTGGAGCGTTCGTAGTGGACCATCTCTGGTTTCAGGTCTCACTACATAGACTGGGACATTTCCAGTTTGTTTCACTACAATGTAGATATCTGATTCCCACCGGTCTGCTAGCTTGTGCTTGCCTCTGATGCGGACGTTTCTGACGAGAAGCCTGTCACCTTCCTGCAGGGTAGACTCAACAACTCGTTTGTCGAATCTTGCTTTGTTACGGTCCGCTGTCTTCTTTGCGTTTTCTGTAGCTACTCTGTAACTTGCTTCAAGGTGGGATCTCAGACTGCGGACGTACTACAAGTGTGAGCCTGGCTGGTAGTTGACAGGTAAGTTGAAGGCTATGTCCACAGGCAACCTTGGCTGTCGCCCGAACATCAGCTCATACGGGGTGAATCCAGTAGTGTCGTTCTTAGTACAGTTGTAGGCGTGTACTAGAGGTTTGACGTAGTCTCGCCAATGATTTTTCTTCTGATTCTCCAGGGTGCCCAGCATATTAAAGGGGAGATGAAGCAGTGAACAATGTGATCCTAGTTTGTTTGTTGTGTACCTTGTGTAAGACAGGGTCCTATAATAAAATGTGAAATCCTGCTTATTTGTCTGAAAAATCAAATATAATTTCCCTGTTTTCGCCATGGGCGGCACCATTTTGTTGCTGACGTCACGGTGTTGGTTTGGTGTATACACTGCTGGTTAGCTGCATAGTAAACATGGACTGTCGGGTCAGTCAAATGTTGCCTACCAAACAACGAGACCGCGGTGGTTCTTTTTGTATTGCTCCTGGCTGTTCAAACTAATTTTACCGTGTGAAAGAGAGAGGAAAGTTGGTTAATTTCCACAAACTACCAGTGAAAAAAACAGTCTTGTTGGCATGTTGGCTCAGGCTGGCTGCACTCAGGCGGTGCGATCAGCCTGTTGGACAGGGAATGAAGATCTGCAGCGAACACTTCATTGCCTCGGATTATGTTGTTGGGGGTGGGAGGTTTGTCCAGAAGACCACTAATCAGCTGAAGCCTGATGCGGTTCCCTCGGTCTTCGACAGACAGACCGGCGCAGGCAGTTCAGCGTTGGGAGCATTTATCCTGCTGGCTACCTAGCTCCAGTTCAACCAGCCGAGCGTCGGGACCATTTAGCCTGCTGGCTACCTAGCGCCAGGTACCAGCGTTAGCTCCCGTTAGCTTGCCGAGGCTCCAGCACATCGACAAGCTGCTGGAGAAAGCTAACGTTATCTTGCCGAGGCTCCAGCACATCGACTAGCTGCTGGAGCAAGGTAGCCAGCACGCTAAATGCTGCATTAGGCTAGTTAGCTGAACTGTAGCTAGGTAGCCGGTACCTGGCTGTTGCTAACTAACTGGCCATCGCTCCGGGAGCTAACGCCGGTACCCGGCTGGTGCTAACTAACTAGCCATCGCTCCGGGAGCTAACGGCGGTACCCGGCTGGTGCTAACTAACTAGCCATCGCTCCGGGAGCTAACGCCGGTACCCGGCTGGTGCTAACTAACTAGCCATCGCTCCAGGAGCTAACGCTGGTACCCGGCTGGTGCTAACTAACTAGCCATCGCTCCGGGAGCTAACGCTGGTACCCGGCTGGTGGTAACTAACTAGCCATCGCTCCGGGAGCTAACGCTGGTACCTGGCGCTAGCAGGCTAAATGGTCCCGACGCTCGGCTGGTTGAACTGGAGCTAGGTAGCCAGCAGGCTAAATGCTCCAGACGCTGAACTGCCTGCGCCGGTCTGTCTTTCGAAGACCGAGGGAACCGCATCAGGCTTCAGCTGATTAGTGGTCTTCTGGACAAACCTCCCACCCCCAACAACATAATCCGAGGCAATGAAGTGTTCGCTGCAGATCTTCATTCCCTGTCCAACAGGCTGATCGCGCCACCTGAGTGCAGCCAGCCTGAGCCAACGTGCCAACAACACTGTTTTTTTCACTGGTAGTTTGTGGAAATTAACCAACTTTCCTCTCTCTTTCACACGGTAAAATTAGTTTGAACAGCCAGGAGCAATACAAAAAGAACCACTGCGGTCCCGTTGTTTGGTAGGCAACATTTGACTGACCCGACAGTCCATGTTTATATGCAGCTAGCCAGCTGTGTATACACCAAACCAACACTGTGACGTCAGCAACAAAATGGCGGCGCACATGTTCATAAATGCTACCTAAATGGACATTACAAATAGTTTTTTCTTAGCAACGCCTTATTTTTATAACGTGATTTTTCTGTGGTTTATCTAAATACTAATTTGATGCTATGACTATGTGTTTATCGCTATGCTTCATCTCCCCTTTAAGCAGGGTCCTGTTGAAGCGTTCAACTGGGTTTCCCCTTGGATGGTACGGGGTAGTTTGTATCTTTTTGATGCCGGCTAGCTCACACAGCTCTCTAATTGTGCAGGACTGGAAATCCGCACCTTGGTCGCTGTGGAGTTTATCCGGGATACCATAGTGGACAATAAAGTGGTCCCATAGGCATTTAGCGACTGTCCGCGCTTTTTGATTTGCGGTAGGGATCGCTATTGCATATTTTGTAAAGTGGTCCGTAATGACCAAGATGTCTTTTGTGTTACTGGAGTCTGGTTCCAAGCTGAGAAAGTCCATGCACAGCAACTCGAGTGGTCATGTGGCTGTGATGTTCACCAACGGGGCAGCTTTCTCTTGTGGAACTTTACGCCGTACACATCGGTTGCAGGTCCTGATCTTTGTTTCTACTTCAGCTGATATTTTGGGCCAATAGAATCGCTTTCGGACAAGGTCTAGGGTTCGGTCCACGCCCATGTAGCCCATGTCATCGTGAAGGCTCTTTAAGACCATAGGTCTCAGGTCTTCAGGCAGCACAAGTTGAGGTCTGTGCGCCTTCTTGTCTCTTCCGGTACAGGACTCCATCCAATACTTCTAACCGGTTCCACTCTCTTAGTAGAAGGTAAAGTTCGGGGATTTCCTTTCTGAGTGTCGGTGGAGGTTTCTCCCCTGACTCCACAAGCTGTAGTACTTGACGGATACAGGTGTCGGCTCTTTGCTTTTCTCTCATTTCGACTGGAGTTACAGTATCAGCGGAACGACGGGTAGGCCACCCAGCTGATCTTCTCCTTGGAAGCTGTCTGGGATTGCACTTGGGTGGAGGGCAAGTGATACCACTAGTGTTGTCAAAAATATCGAAGTATCGATACATATCGATACTGAATATTTAAAAAGGTTTCGATACTCATTTCCCGAAATACCGATACTTTCTGCAGTATCGGTACCAGCTGGCGAGTGTTCTACCCAAGTTGTTGACACGCTGTTCAGAGCACGCTTGCCCCTCCGCCTGCTCCAGCCCTCCCCCTCACAGAGCCGTCTTCAGTTTGTAAACAAACATTTTAGCTGAAGATGGCAAATGCAGAGCCTCCGCAACTTGTGCTTGTGGATAAAGAAAACAGCAGAAGTGCTGTTTGGAGGTACTTCGGGTTTGAAGTAAACAACGAAGGACAAGTTAAAGATGCCCCAATGCTATTTGCAAGCGGTGTTACAGAGCAGTGCCAACACGGATTTCCATGAAGAAATGAAAGAGGTTCGTGACAGCTGCTCTTTCAACGTCACTGTGACTGAAGCATTAAACCATTAACTCTAGTTTAATACATGATACGTTGTCTACTGATGGCGCATAATATCAACAGCTGATTCTTTGTTAGTAACGTTACAGTTACAGCTATCAGCTAACGTTAGCTCCGTTAGCTTAGCTTAGCTGGCCACCATTATAATTACTGCATGGAAACGGAGTAACATTAACGTTTAAACATTATGTCGAGGTCATACACTACAGTCGACATAAGGTTAACGTTACCCCGTTTCCATGAAGTGTTTAAATAGCAGCAATCTTGTTGAAAATGTAACGTTACTAAATGCTCCGAGCATAGCCTCTCTCTCTCTCTCTCTCTCTCTCTCTCTCTCTCTCTCTCTCTCTCTCTCTCTCTCTCTCTCTCTCGTTATCTTTAAATAAAAATCGAAACTGTTACTAACTGTAATACAAACAGTTCAGTTTGTCAGGTACATGCGACACAGATTACAGTGTTTACATCTGTCTGCTTGAGAAAATACCATGTTCTGCAGATTGAAGTGAGATGAACAGTTATTTTTAAATGTGTGATCTAAAGATAAACAAAGGGTTTTAAAAGTGTTATATTTATCTTCTCTTATAGTACCAGAGAGAAGCTGAGGAGAATCAACCAGCAACAAAAGCTAAATTTGTTTAAAAAAAATAAAAAAAATAAAAATATTATTATTATTATAATTTTTTTTGTATCGAAATGGTATCGAAGTATCGATACTTTTCAAGGTATCGTATCGAAGTCGAAATTCCAGTATCGTGACAACACTAAATACCACCGATGCAATGCTGGATGGTGTCTCTTTAGAGCCGTTGTCGATCACTTCAGGAACTAAGTGTCTTTCGCAGATGGCTCTAATGATGTCTCCATTCATGTTTGCGTGCTCTGGTTCAGGGAGGTGTCTTTTCGCAAACTGTTGTATTCTTTCCATCTCTTTTCTCGATATTGGGTCATCAGCTGGTCTGCTGTGTGGTCGTCTGGACAGCCCATCAGCATCTTGATTCTGTTTTCCAGCTCTGTATTGCAGCTGGAAATCGAAGGTTGATAGATCGGATAACCATCTGTAGCTTGCGGCATCAAGCTTAGCAGTGGTAAGGACATATGTCAGTGGGTTGCTATCAGTGACAGCGAGAAATGGTCTTCCGTAGAGATAATCCTGGAATTTCTCAGTTACCAACCATTTTAAGGCAAGGAACTCCAATTTATGGGCAGGACACCTGGTTTCACTCCGCGGCTTGCATAAGCAATGACACGCTTCTGTCCTTGCTGCTCCTGGTAGAGGGCGGCGCCGAGACCTAGTGTGCTTGCATCTGTGTGCAATATGTAGGACTGTTTGGGGTCGGCGAAACCGAGAACAGGGGCAGTTGTCAGCCTTTCTATTATAGCGTAGAAAGCTGTCTGGCAAGCGGGGGTCCATCTGTCATTGAAGGGATCTTTAGGGTCGTAATACTTCTCGGTGTTCACTGTAGCTTTTCCGTGCTTATTCGTTGGAGGGTATCCGGCAGTAAGTGTGTTGAGGGGTTTCACTATCTTTGAATAGTCTTTGACGAATCTACGGTAGTAACCGCAGAACCCTAGAAATGCTCTCAGTTCTTTCAGTTTGGTTGGCTTTGGCCAGGTTTTGAGTGTGGTTGTCTTTTCTGGGTCCGTTTCGACTCCTTTCTCAGACACTATGTGGCCTAGATACCTTACGGAGGTCTGGAAGAATTTGCACTTTTCTGGTGATAGTTTTAGCCCATACTCTTTCAGATGGCTCAGGACCCGCATGAGTCTCTCCTCGTGTTCCTCTAGCGTTGAAGAGAAAACGATCAGATCGTCCAGGAAAACGAGGGCTTGCTTCAAGTTCAGTTCTCCCACGCACCGCTCCATAAGCCTCTGGAACGTGCTTGGGGCATTTGTTATTCCTTGAGGCATCCTATTGAACTCAAAGAATCCCAAAGGGCAGACAAATGCTGCCTTGTGCTTGTCCTTTTCTTCCATTTCGATCTGGTAAAAACCAGATTTGAGATCTAGCACTGAGAACCATTTGGATCCAGTCAGTGCTGAAAAGGAATCCTCCAGGTTGGGCAGGGCGTATGAGTCCTTTACTGTTTGGAGGTTCAGTTTCCTGTAGTCTATGCATAGTCTGACATCGCCGTTCTTCTTCCTGACGACTACAATTGGCGACGAGAAGGGTGATTCAGATTCTCGGATGACTTCAGTGTCGAGGAGCTGTTGAATGTGGTTGTGCACAGCTTCTATATCTTGAGGGTGTATAGGTCTCGCCCGATGTTTGAATGGCGTCTTGTCATTGAGATTTATGTGATGCTTTATCTTGTCAGTGCATCCGAAGTCGAGATCGTGGTGTGCGAAAACTTCTTGCATGGAATTCAGTCGTTCAGTTATCCTCTCTTTCCACTCTTGGGGTACTGGAGAGTCTCCAAAGTCAAACTTGAGCTTTGATTTTTGGTTAGGGTCTGTCAATAGTTCTGCGTCAAGTGTCTTAAACGGTGCGGATTTTCCCAAACCAGAAACCGTGGGTGGATAGCACTATTAGAGCAGCTCTGAACTCTCGTACCACCGCCTACAACCTGGGTAGAGAGTCAGGAAACATGGAGGAGTATAAGGCTTCAGTCTATACTCTACGCAAAGCAGTCAAACTTGCTAAGAGGACATATGCTGACAAACTGGAGACACAAATGGCACAAAACGACACAAGAGGATTATGGCAGGGACTGAAGTCAATAACTGACTATAAAGTCAGCGCCCCGTCAATGGGGAGCGACGACGCCTCCCTCGCGGACAAGCTCAACACCTTCTACGCTCGGTTTGGTGTAGACAGTGGCGCTGCTGGCTCTCCGGCTAGTGACGTCACTGGCGCGCCGGCTGTTGTGGAGGGGGGGGGGGGCAACCGCGAGGGGGGGGGGACGCTCTCTCGTTGTCGGAACACAGTGTGAGAAGAGCATTTATGCAGGTGAACACCAGGAAGGCTGCTGGCCCAGATGGCATAACAGGACGTATACTCAAGACCTGTGCCAACCAGCTGGCCCCTGTGTTCACCGCCATATTTAATCAATCACTGGCGGAGTCAGTGGTCCCTGCCTGCTTCAAGAGGTCTACCATCATCCCTGTGCCGAAGAAACCCTCCCCAGCATGGCCAAATGACTACAGACCGGTGGCACTCACCTCTGTGGTCATGAAATGTTTCGAGAGGCTGGTCAAGGACCACATTTGTGCCTCCCTCCCCAGTGATATGGACCCTATGCAATTTGCATACAGGACAAACAGGTCCACCGACGACGCGGTCTCCCAGGTACTGCACAGCACCCTCTCGCACCTTGACCGTCAGAAGGGGGGCTATGTGAGACTGTTGTTCATTGACTACAGCTCAGCGTTCAACACCATAGTCCCCACCAGACTGGTGGACAAGCTGATCGAGCTAGGTCTGAGCTCCGCCCTGAGCGCCTGGGTACTGGACTTTCTGAGCGAAAGACCCCAGGCGGTCAGGGTGGGGGGTCAGACCTCCAACACCATCACCCTGAGCATCGGGTCCCCCCAGGGCTGTGTTCTGAGCCCCCTGCTGTACTCACTCTACACACACGACTGTGTGGCCAAGTTCAGCTCCAACTCCATAGTGAAGTTCGCAGATGACACGGTGGTGGTGGGGCTGATCTCGGACAACGACGAGAAGGCCTACCGGGAGGAGGTGGAGGTACTGGAACGCTGGTGCCAGGACAACAGCCTGCTCCTGAACATTGGCAAAACCAAGGAACTGATCGTGGATTATAGGAGAGGACAGCAGGAGACACACACACCACTGATGATAAACGGGGCTACCGTGGACAGGGTGAGCAGCTTCAAGTACCTGGGGGTCCACATCTCAGAGGACCTGACATGGTCAACACACATAGGCACAGTAGTAAAGAAGGCGAAACAGCGTCTCTACCACCTAAGACAGTTAAGGAAGTTCAGAGTATCGGGGAAGATACTCCAGTCCTTCTACTCAGGAGCTGTAGAGAGCATCCTGACCGGAAACATCACTGCCTGGTATGGAAACAGCACGGCACAGGACAAGAAGGCCCTACAGAAAGTGGTGCGCTCAGCCGAGCGTACCACGGGTATTGCACTACCCCCCCTGCAGGTTCTATACAACAAGAGGTGCAAATCCAGAGCCTGCAGGATAATGAAAGACCCTCACCACCCCAATAACAGCCTGTTCCAGCTGCTGAGGTCAGGCAGACGCCTGCAAATCCCAGCTACTAGGACAGAGCGGCTTAGGCTCAGCTTCTTCCCCCAGGCCATCAGAGCCATGAACAATGTACATTGAGTGCTCAGAACATTGAACTGTCCACACACAAGCACACATGAACACACACACGACACGCACACTGTGCACGCTCACACACGAGCAGCCACTTAACACTTTAACATGAGCGGGCACACACTCATGTCGCACACACGCACACTTATGGCCAAAGGAAAGGACACTTTAAATTAGAATAACAGGAACAGTGTATTGCACTACCAAAGCTAACTAGCATGTCACACATGCGCTGTAAATAACTATGTACAGATACCGAGATGTCACTCCATGTTACCTGCTATCTGTTACTGCACAATGTTGTTTCTTCTTTTGATTCTATTATATGTACCACTGTATTGCACATCGTTGCGGGCAAGACCACCCGCATTTCATTGTATACCTGTATGCCGTGACAATTAAAACTCTTGACTTGACTTGACTTGACTTGAGGGATTGGACACTCATGACTGCATGTATCTCGGCAATCACAACCTTCGGGGACAGGGTGATATCGTGGTCGGACTCGTTCTTGAGGATGACTGGTATACAATGTGGCAGTTTTCGTGGTAGCTCTGCTAAGCCATCTGATACTAGTATTCCACCGGGCAAGGCCGTTGACCTTGGGGACTCTATCATCACCCATCTTCCTGCGTTGGTTGCTCTGCAACTCACTAATCCCTTGAGGACTTTGGTCTGACCTGGAGCGATAGTTTCAGGGTCTTTGCTATGTAGTTTCACTTCGCCCATGCTGGAATCCGCAGACTGTTTATGTCTGGCTCCAAGGGTTTTCAAGACTACCTTGTAGCCGTATGGCAGGGATTGGTAGTTCTGACATGTGGTGTCTGTATACTGCTTGTACAGGATATCTAGGGCGTTTGTGCCTATCAGCGCTGATGACAGAGAGGAGCGCATATCAGGCACAATCAGCGCTAGGGTGGGTGCTTCGATGTCTACTCCGAACATGCTCTTGGGAAACTTGATTGTAGTCTCGACGTAGCCGAGGTAGGGAATTTCCTGACCGTTGGCTCCTTCCACTTCAAGCAGGTCGTATAAGGAGTGGATGGGTAGATGAGACATGTTCTCTTGATAGAAGGAATTCGGGATCGTTGTCACTTGGGAGCCTGTATCGAGTAAGCAGCTGCACTCTTTACCTTCTATGGTTACTTGTGCAGTGCATTTAGCTCCAACCAGTCCTTTTGGTAGGGCTACTTCTTTGGTATGGGAGGCCGAGCACATATTGGAGGCTCGCCACTTCCGTCTGGGACGTCTCTCTCGTGACTCAGTTCCCGCCTGTCCCTCAGCAGAAACTGTCTTTAGTTTAAATCAGGCTTGGAGGCTTTGTTTTCAGCGTCCCATGCATGCTGTTTCTCCTCTAGTAATTTCTTTTTCGAGACCACCAGAGAGGGGTTTGGTTCACTCTCGCAGTGGGGTCTTATGTGTCCATCTTCTCCACATCTGAAGCAATACCAGGGTCTTGGTCTATTGCTTGTGTAGTTCTTTGGGTTTGGAGTCTCCGACTTTTGGGACTTGGGAGTACCTCTGTCAGTCGTCGGCTTCGGTTTAACTGATGCCGGGGGTTCTTGCTTGGGAGCTGGCCTCGCTTGTCTTCTCTTGTTGTCGTTCGGTATTCTTGTGAGCTGTGTCTGTAGGTCTGCAACTAGAGCCTTTAAACTTTGGACTTCGGAGCTGGTGTCCAGAATCGGCTGTGAAGTGCATTCCTCTTCGCATTGGTTCCAGATTCAGTTCAGTTCTGTTCAGAGTTTTTATTTGCCACATGGAATCATACAATCATAGTTTCTTCATTACACAATCATAAATAGTCATTCCATGGACAAAAGGAGCAGGAAGAAGAATACATCTTATAGTTACCTGCCCCTTGTTCCTAAACTAACAAGTATTTACTTAATGGTTGGCGTACAACCTAATTTACACAATTAATCATTTATACCATTATAAAAGAAACACACAATCCACAGTTAAACAAGAAAAAATGTAATAATAATAATAATAATGATAAAGAATAAAGAAGAAAAGAAAGAGAAAAAAATAAAAATAAAAGATCTCACTATTCAGATCACATTTGATTTTCATACTGACTAAATATTTTTTTTTAATACATTTTTTTGAATT
Source organism: Notolepis coatsorum (assembly GCF_963971535.1). Lineage (NCBI taxonomy): Eukaryota > Metazoa > Chordata > Actinopteri > Aulopiformes > Paralepididae > Notolepis > Notolepis coatsorum. The sequence goes on from NC_140165.1 coordinate 210,574,125, forward strand.
GATAAACACTATTACATCCCTTAAGCTCGCTATGGAGAGAATTCCACAACTTTACACCAATAACTGAAGGACACATCTGTTTAAGTGTGGTACGTGCAAACTGATGTTTTTGATTTTGTAGTTTTTCTGGCAGTGTATTATTTCTTGCCCTAAACATAATTAACATTGTTTGAAACTTAACCATGTCTTCAAGTTTATTTATTCTAGATTTAATAAATAATATATTTGTGTGTTCTCGATAACTCACTTTATGTGTGATTCGTACAGCCCTCTTCTGTAGTATATATAATGGTTTTATATTAGTCCCATAAGTATTCTCCCATACTTCAACACAATAACTGGTATAAGGTGAGATGAGTGAGCAGTAGAGTGTTCTCATTGCCTCATACTCTTAACACATCCTTTACTTTATTCATAACAAAAATACTCTTGGACATCTTTTTTTTAACGTGTGCTATGTGCGATTTCCATGTTAATTTATCATCCATAATCACACCAAGAAAACGAAATTCATTAACTCTCTCTATATCAACTCCATCTATGGTCAGTACTATATTTTCATCTAGTTTTCGATTGCCAAAAATTATAAATTTTGTTTTTTTCAGATTCAGTGATAGCTTATTTACATCAAACCATTTCTTTAGCTTTGTCATTTCATACACAATATATTCAGCTAGTTCCTTTAAATATTGTGGAGATAACTACTCAACCATTCTAGAACCATTCCTCTCACACCATATGAACGTAATTTAGAAATTAGAATATGCCCTGGTAGTTACTCGATACCCTTGGCTTTGAAACGTTGAGGTACTGTCTCATGCGGCATTCTTTGGAAGAGCGCTTGACTTCTGCTGTGTGGAGTAACAGGAGGAACTCTGCAAAGGTAGGTGGGTTTCTCTTTCTCTGTTCTAGCTACAGCTCGGTTATCATGGTGTTGTCCCAGCAGCCTCTGATGAATTGTCTTAGAAGTTGCTGATCAAGGTCGGTTGCAGCTACTCCTCCTCTTCTGTAGGTGGTGTTCAGCATCACTTGTAGTCGTGGAAGGTAGGCTGAAGGTTTCTCTCCATTGTTTTGCATTGTATGGAGGAACTTTGCAAAAAGGTCATCTCCATCTTCGACGGTTCCGAAGGCGGAGTCGAGGTTCTCCAGGTACATTCCTGGGGGACATTCAGGTGTCAGGTGTCTTATGATGTCAATGGCGGGTGCCATGAGGCTATCTAGGAGTTTCCGGGACTTGTGCAGATCAGACAATTTTGTGTCTTTGAGAAGAAGCCCCACATTGGAACGCCATGTCTCGTAGTCTACTTCTCTGTCGGGCAGAGGTATTCGCCCAGAGAAGAGTCTGAGTCTCAGTGATGCTTGGCTGTGCATGGCTGAGTCTTCGCTTCGCACTATGTGCTCCACAATCATCTTTTGCACCTCCGGTGGGTTGACATCGGAGAGTCTCAGAGCGGGTCGTGCATTCTCCTGAGAGCGCGCTGGTGAAGGAGATTGGCTGTGCTCTTGTCGGACTTGCTGCCCTGGGATTGTTCTGGGTGAGGGGCAAGCTTGTGTTGCAGCCTCTGGAACATGTTTATTCTGCCATTTTGAATAATTACCCACCTGCTTCTTCGTGGAATAATTCCCCACCTGTTTCTTCGTCAGTTTGGGTTTCAGGATCGTTCAGGGTGAGGACGTCGCAGATGGTGGAGAGTTCTCTCCTGAGGACTTCCGCGAAGTCTTCGCCACTCAGTTTCGCTATCTCTTTTAGGTCTGAGAGATAAGTCTGTGTAGCCGTCTTGCTGACTACAGGTACATAAACGCTGGCTAAGTCTCTAATGAGGTAACTAGCGTTGGCCGTGTTTAGTCGGTAATTGGAAAGTGCTTGCACGGCTTCGCTACTTTCATATTCTATAATAACACGTGGTTCTGGCTCTGACTCGGAAGGGTCTACGGAGAACTTTCTCCGAATGGAGCCGTGTTTCACCAGAAAGTCATTCAGTTCATCGTCAGTGGTAATATCGATTGTACCGCTGACTATGACCGAATTAGGGATTTTCACGCTGCTAGTTTGAACTACGTCCATCGCTACATGCTATTTAAGCTTCTGCCTTAAAGTCTGGTCCTTTTAATCGTGATATACTCCTCCTGGCTGGCTCGCCAAATTTATGTAGCACTTGTGTCACCTACTTGTAACAGCTGTTCACCACGGGCACAGTTCTAGGTACGAATGAGGAGAGGAGTAATATGCACAATTGAAGAATAGTGGACCAGAGACAGAATTATAACAATGACCGGTTTATTATTAAATGCGCGCTAGCTAAACATACAGACGTAAAGTACTAAGTTGAAGTATCCCTTTTAGGTTCTTTCTGTAACCTCTACTTTTGGGAGGGTTACTTCGATATCAAATCCTAGATTGATTGGATCAACACATTAGGTTTGGTTCAGACGTCTCTGAGGTTATCTCTAGCTAAATGCTAGGTTCAAGGCTGGATATTGGATGTATCCTTTTATCATCAGTAAACTCTATTTCAGTTTTATCATTTCAATGGGTAGATGTTTAAACATATTAATTTAAACCTTTAAATGTGCAAGGAACGCAAATACCTTATTAGGTGAAATGCTCCTTTAAACTCTTCCTTTGAAGGTGTAACACAACAAAAGTACCAAATGGAATATTCTAGGTTATGGGAATGCAAATACCTTATTAGGTGAAATTACCCTTTAAACCTTCTTTCTTTACAGGAGAACCATCAGTGATTCAACTATAATCAATGTCATCAATGGGTACACTTGAATCCCATTAACTCGTCCTCTTTACAAGAGAACATCAGTAGTTCAAATAACTTACTGGGTGTATTTACCCTTTAAGTCTCCCTTCTTGTAGGATAATTATCAGTATCTTATCAGATTAAATCAAATCAAATACAAAATACAATATCAAAATAACAAAAGGTGAACGGGGTCGAAGCCCTTGGAATGTCCTTGTGTTCAGGTCAGTTCAATCCGTGGAAGTTCTTATGATTCAAGTTCAATCAGTTCAATCCTACCGGACTGTTGAGGTAACAGGAGTTGGGCAACAGGGGTATTCGAATCAGGCTGGCATTAGCCTTGAGCTATATCAGAGGTTCAGTGGGTTGGCTCGCCATCTTGCATCGTCCGGCACACCGCCCCGTCCCCTCGTGGGCACACGTAGTGATGGGTGGTCTGGACTCCTGGAACTGCTCCCAGGGTGGAACGGGGTGCTAGAAAAACCTGGCCTGCTTGTGAGCAGGCATTCAGAAAATAAAAGCAATTTACCATCTTTTATCGCTTCATCATCTTTTCATTGCTTTCAGAATGAATAATCAATCAGGCTACTTTTACCTATGCTAAGCTAAAGTAGGCTGTCTCATCCCAGCACGTGGGATCATATGCCACATGCTAATTTAGGCTAAAGTGCGCTAGCATATGTAACATTCCCCACGTTCATATAAAACTCTCAAAAACATTCAAAATGTATATAGACCTTGTTCTTATCGTACAGCATATCAATACAATTATAAGTACTTCTGAAATGGTTCCTTCCTAGTTTTCATTTAACCAAATTGAGCTTGGGCAGTTCGTGTATAACTCAGAATGAAGCTACGTTAACGTTATTAGCTTGTAGCATTAAGCTAACCATTTTTGCACTCGACAATTGAATAGCACAATTTTTATTGAAACTCACCAAAACCGCAGGCTACAGCTACTTTACTGCAACGCTTCTTCGGTTTTGCAACTGGGGGAATCTTTTATTTTTTTTTTATATTGGTCTTTTTCCCCCTCCATTTTCCTCCGATTTTCTCCCCATCCCAATGTTAGTCGTATGCCAATTCCCAGTCCCTTCCTGGTCGCTGCGCACTTACCCCCCACAGTCAGATCATCTGGGAGAGTGGAGGCTACCACGTGCTTCCTCCGACACACGTCCAGCCAATCACTGCTTCTTTTCACCTGGCAGCGCGGATTCTCATTGAGAGGGCGTAGCGTGTGGGAGGACCACACTATCCCCCTCACGTCCAATCCGCGCTTAGCTCAGCTCAGCTCCGGGGCTGGTGACGAACGCAATCTCCGCTCGGCCACCTAACCGCTGGGGGAATCTTTTATAACTGTTTGATAACTGGTTTTATCATGCTATCTCATCTCGTTATCTAGCTCTGTTCAACTGCGTGTTGAATCTCCGGGGATTGTGTCTGCATCTGCGCAGTAGCAAGACTCACCTGCTGTATAGCAAGGTGTGGCTGTCGTGACATCTATCTCACTCATGTCATCTCACGTCATGACGCAAATTAAAGGGCAATGCTGTAATTCAAAGGACTTGGTACCCAATAATATTAACTACTTATGTTCCTACACAATAGCCTTAACTATTTATGTTCTTATTCAATGGCATTAACTATTTATGTTCTTATAACTTAAATAGTTATGAATCTGAAACCTGGGTTACACGTGCATAATAACAGATAATGAAATCTACTGTAATCTACTGTACACTAGGGAAGAGAAACTAACTGCGTTTCAATATTTGTCAAAAACTTTTGTGGTAGAATTATCCCGAATAATAACAGTTATTGAAATAATTCATACAGAACTCTGAACCTTGAACCCCATAGAACTTTACAGGGAGTGTAGTTTTGAACAATTCCAACGCAGATCCATAGCTCTGGATCTCCGCTACAAAATGGCAGCAAAAACACTACAATTCCCATGATTCAAGGTTTTACAAAATGGTCGCCTCTCGCGGATTATACAGACATTTCGAAGAGGAAAATCTATCTAATACACACTTTAACCTATTCCTAAACTAACGTATTGATGATAATGTGACTCGCCATGGCCAAAGCCGACTTGTGACGGCGAGTTACAATCATCAGAAATCGCGAAGATGTCTCGCACTTCAGAAATATGTAAAAATCGAAATATTGCTTTTTTGACTGCTTTGAAATCTTCTTTCTCTGCTTGGGGTGTGGTCTGGCGTGAATGGCTGGCATTCATTCATTACAGGTACTTGTGAGGTGTTGAAACACACACTGCTCTGCTTTCATCAAGCAGAGAGAATGAAAAAATGCATGCATGTAACATTAAGTTACACTTCTTAATGTTATAGCAACTTAACTTGTGTTCCGCGGGGAAAAGACGCCTCTCAATATAGGTCTATATTATTTACGCAAGTCGGCCGTTTCTGTCCCAGACATTAACACAACAATATGTTATAAATCACATTTAAAATGTCACAAATTTTATGAGCGAACGAATTTCGTTAGATTAGATTTAATGCAACATAATGTCATAATAAATTAATTTAATCAAGTTGAGCGGGTGCAGGGGGTGCTTATTTTTGTTTGGCCCGCAGGTTTCGAAGGCGGTGATGTCATTAAGTTGATGGCCATTGCTGGCTATAAACAGCTGGTTGACAGTATGCTCTGTTGATAGTCATCATGCAGAGGACGGGGAAAGACTTGGCTGAAGCGCTTTACCGATTCGGTGGATTTGGTGTCCACTGCGAAGAGGACAAAGGTGCGTTGGGGACATTCATTACGGATTATATTCTGCGGGACAACAACTCAGACGCCGATAATGACTCGTCAGATGAAGATGATGACGACGTTCTCCTGGCTTTATTCACTGACAGCAATGCTACAGGTGAATTCAATTTTGAAGAGCCAGACGATGATGGTGATGCACCGCTTGATAACGGATTTGCAGACGAAGTCGAAGAAATAATGAGCTTTGTTGGAGTTGATCAGACCCCCTTCAGCCAGGCCCCGTGTACTTCTTGGCTTCGCGCAAGTGCAGCATATTCGGTGTTTGCTGTGAGGCGATTCCACAGCAAGTCAACTATTTGGTGGGGAGCATGTCTATGTTCCCCGGGTCCTATGTTCCCCGGGTTCTAAGTTCCCCGCTTTGATTGATTGATTGATTGAAAATTTTAGACCACCAGCCCTGATTCCAAACTCTAACCTTAACCAGTTCGAAAGAGGGCCTAAGCTTAACCGTTCGAAACAAGGCAGACATTAATAATTAATAAAATTATAAAAATTTATAAAATGTTCAATCTATTAATGAATCAAAGCGGGGAACATAGAACCCGGGGAACATAGGACCCGGGGAACATAGGGATGATCCCAGTTGGGGAATGAGGGGATGGAGTCCAGCAAAGGCAGCAATGCAGTGCTAAGTTACCTGCACCACTTCTTCAAAGACCATGGTCTTGGGGAGACAGATGTTGACCTTCACTGTGACAACTGCAGTGGCCAAAACAAGAACAAGTACATGTTGTGGTACTTAGCGTGGCGAGCGCTACATGGTCTTCACCATCGTGTCAATCTCCACCTGCTGATTGCCGGCCACACCAAGTTTTCCCCTGACTGTTGCTTTGGGCTTCTCAAGCAGCGTTTCAGAAAGACCAAGGTGAACACTCTTGATGAGATTGCAGCAGTCGTAAGGGACAGCTCAGTGACTGGAGTCAACATACCACAGCTAGTGGGAAAGGAGGATGGCACTGTGATCGTGCAGTCCTACAACTGGCAGAAACATCTGGGGCCTTACTTCAAACCACTCTACATAACTCTGTGATGCACGGTGTTGCACCTTATGCCATCTATATGTAGAATACAAAATTAAATAAAAAAAAGTTTGTCCACTGACTTGACAGTCCATGTAGTGGCTTCCAGCGAAGGTCAAGCATCGTTTTGATGGACGAATGCTTGTAGCCACTGAGCAACATAACAGTGGTTGTTGAGGGTGGGGATATATCACTGAGTTTCTCCAGCGTGTCTGGGGATTCAGATAGTGTGTTTGTGTGTGTTTGTGTTTCTTTGGTCATGAATAAACCATTTAAAATGCCTATGCAAATGTATGCGTGTATACAGGTGTTTCAGAGAGAGACAGAGATTAAAAAGAGAGAGACTGCAAAGGGCTGGTGTACTTGGTTTATGCATTCCTATAAGTGATGTACTGTACTGTACAATATGCATTACTATTATGACAAAACTAACAGTTTATACATCAGATACTGTGGGATTCAAATATTCACAGAGGTTAGACAAACAGCAATGAAGCGCTCAAGTAGCCTTGGTACCAAATCAATAGTGACCCAGTGGGTGCTCTTTAGTGGGGAGGTGCACAAAACAAAACAAAGGGGAAACATGAAGGCAGCTCTTCTGGTAGCAACAATGTTTAATTAATTATTTCTTGGCTAGTTAATTTGTACAACATTCAAAACTAACATGTTTCAGCCAACGCTGGCCTATGCCATGGAAAACCTACACACAGAGGTTTGATTTTATGCTACTGCAGACATTCCAAGGGTACAAACAACATTGTATCCACCACACTGACCAGCTACCAATTACAGGGTCTTGGCTAGAAGGTTTTGTTGAAATACATTATATCTTTGAAAATCGATGATTACACAAACATTTTTAAATTGTCATGTCTATTTTAGGTGTACAGTTAGAAAAGTAAGGGCCGGGTTTCTAAACAACCTTTAAGCTGAAAGAAATGTACGGAAAATAATGAGGATACCGTATCCATGTCACCATTACAGTGGCGATTGCCACGATACATTACAGTAAAATCCTAATCCTTTTGTTAGAATAGACAAGAAATATATTTAAAACTGATTTCACACACACACACACACACACACACACACACACACACACACACACACACACACACACACACACACACACACACACACACACATACAGAGAGAAACCTCTTCCTGGAAAATAATGGCCCTCTTGTACAAATCAAGTAAAGTCCAGTGTGTCTTTATTAATCCCCTTGTGGAAATTCAGGTGTCATAGCAGTATGGGGGAGGGGAGGTACAGTACAGGCAGAAGAGCTAATAATAGGAATGGACATAGAACATGGTGGAATGGCAGGATTCAATCAGTCAGTAATAATAGTGATGATAGTATACATGGTCCATAACCTAGTAGCATGCTGCTGAGTCCATGCAGTGTTTAGTACGTATTTTCTAAACAACTTTTAAGCTGAAAGAAATGTACGGAAAAGAATGCGGATACCGTATCCATGTCACCATTACAGTGGCGATCGCCACGTATCATGCAACAACCAGACACATGTCCACCATGAAGTGTCCAAAGCATAGTCACATTAATGGTGGCAGTTGCAACGGGCAAGATGTTGAACTTGTCCAAGAGGCCATTTTGGCACTGAGCTGCAGCACACTCGCATCCTCTGAATACTGAAATGCACACACACATACTTCACATACACAATCAATATATTTTATCATCCTTTATATTATTAAAAAGTAATATTGGCTTTCTTATTGTATAACTCAATTCAATGTGATATGGCAGAAGATATGTTATTATTCCTCCAGTCTACCAAACTGTTCCCCACCTCAACATCTATTCCATGGCTGGCCATCCTTGTTGTGGCCTGTGGGGGAGGGGCGTGGGGGGCGTCTCTCATTGAAATGTCCGTCTGATTTTGGGCTATTAAAAATAAACGTAATGTGAAGGTACATAGGGTGAGAGCAGACGTTTAGTATTCCACCCAGGCATACTGAAGCTGTTCTTCATTGGATTTGGTGTTTCTATGAGCGTTTCACTGCAACATCCGAGGGTATAAGATGTTTGGTGGGCTGATTTAAAGTGCTAGGGCTCCACGTTGCAAGGCGCCTCGGTTCACTTACTGGGACAAGAACTTTCAGCGAGTTTGTAATGGAAAATATTCTGCAATATTCAGCAAGAAAGTCCATTATACTCTATAGGCCTCGGAGTCAAATAAATAACCTGACCTCAGTGAAATGTTTGCCAGACTGCATTATATATGTACCCGGGCCTGCCGACAATTCAACACTGGGTCAATTGTCCCGGACCCTCTAACCTTTAAACAAAAAGTACATACAGTATTTGTGAAAACTTTATAAAGTATTTGTGAGTCACATAAAAAGGTAAATATTTTTTATTTCCTAATATTCCTTGACGTAGTGGTCGAATTTTTTTTTTATTTCCCTCCGTATAATGCAATAAATGGTTTGGTCCGTCACGCTTGGTCAAAAGTTTAACATATAGCCAGTCAGTGCCAGGCACGTTGGAAGGGGGGGTGCGGGGAGTTTTTAATATTTTTATTTAATTTTATCTTTTTAATGGGTTTTTTTTATGACAGTATTTATATATTTGTATATTATATACTGTAAATGTATAACTGTAACACTGTATATTATAAGTTTATCCTGCTCAAAGCACTTCACCATTTTAATATTGTGTGTATTGAGCTGTACTGTATTGTAGCCATTCTCCAATCTGTTAAATAAAGTTTTCATTCATTCATTACACTACTGTACACTACCCAGTGACAGTCCCACTAAATCTGATAAACGTCAGAGAGAGACAGAGACGACAGGTTCAGCCTCAGCATCAGGTATTGAAAAGTTAACTGAGTCTGTTCCCCTATACCCCCCCTCGGGCGCCAGGGGCTTCCACTGAGGGGTGATGCAAATAGGGATGGGGTGTTATGGCAGCTGATGATGGAAAGAGTGCGCACCGAGTCTGATCCCGAGTTGAAGAATTGGCTCCAAAAGAGAGACAACTGGATGTCCAACAACATCCAAAACGAAATCTTACAGCTGTTTACCCATGATATTCAGCGACAAATTATAGGCAAAGCATCCAAAAGCTCATTCTTTGGCTTGAGCGCTGACGGAACCACTGATGTCACTGGAAAAGAACAATTCTCGTGTAATATACAGTTTGCCGATTGGAAGCTCAGAACTTCTTTTGGGGTTTTTACAATGCCCGGCCCAGACACAACAGCCGAGACGCTGTTTTTGTGTATAAAATACATTCTTTTACGCCTCGACCTGCCCATGGAGAGGCTGATAGGATACTGTTTTGACGGGGCCAGCAACATGTCTGGGGGGTACAGGCTAGACTAAAGGAAATGTGTCTTCTCCACTGCGCAAAAAAAACAAAAAAAATCTCAAAGGCCGCACCCCCTGCCGATTTAAAGTTCCAACGTGCCTGGTCAGTGCCCGCCCCCCCTCAAGTAAACGTTCAATATGGCCAGTCGTCAAAAGTCAGTTGCTCAGAAAAGCAGAGGTGCAAGGAACTTATTTGACAAAAGGTATTGAAGTGGAAGATGCAGCTGCAACAAACAGGTCGACTGCACCTTCAGCCCCAGATGTTGGGAGATGTATCAAGGAGCCAGTTCTTCATGCAAGACTGTGCAAGAGGTTTCATCACATCTCTCCAACCTGCACCCTCAAACCAGAGCTCTGTTTGGAGAAGTAGAGCATCTACTCGGACTGCATGTGCCTACCTACCCACCTCTGTTGCTTTCTCAGACAACTCCTCCATTGTAAGTTACATCACTGACGACGATGAGGACGAGTACAGAGCCCTGGTGGAGAGCTTTATAGGGTGGATTGACTCCAACATCAGCAAGACCAAGGAGCTGGTGGTGGACTTCTGGAGAGGCAAGAACAGGCCCCTCCCAACTCCCATCACCATCCGAGGGGATGAGGTGGACATGGTGGAGACATACAAGTTCCTTGGAGTACACCTGTGTTAATCGCAAATTAATCGCATATTTTGTATCTGTTCTAAATCTACCTTAAACGGATCTTATCAACATGAGAGTCAACAAATGCTTGCTTTATGCAGCCATAAGGATGACCCTCATGCATTGCAAATTTGCATCAAATTCAAAACAGAGTGATGCACAAAATAACTTAAAAGAAAATAATAATTTAAAACAATGACTAAAGTGTGCATGAAATAATAGGGGAAAGAAAACGTTAGGAACTTGTTACATTCACTCACACAAGGGCTGTGGACTCACCTCCTGCCCCCTCTCTCTCTCTCTCTCTCTCTCTCTCTCTCTCTCTCTCTCTCTCTCTCTCTCTCTCTCTCTCTCTCTCTCTCTCTCTCTCTCTCTCTCTCTCTCTCTCTCTCTCTCTCTCTCTCTCTCTCTCTCTCTCTCTCACACACACACTTTGAGTCAGAAACAAACATAGTATCAATGAGAGTATCAATAATACACTTGAGTGAAGTCTAGTAAAAACAATATTTTATTATTATAATTTTTTAAACGTTAATCTTGCATTAAAAAAATAGTGGCGTTAAAATAATTGTGCGTTAACGCGTTAACTTTGACAGCCTTAGATATAAGATAACGCTTGCTGGCTGACAATTATACTTTTAAATTGATGAACATCATGTGTGTAATTCATGGCACAATTGTAATGCAAATATTGAAAATGCCATCATGTCGGCATGTTCCTTTAACACATAATTTTTTTGTGTAATATATCATAATCCCATTAAATCCCAAACATGATCCCATATTATGACATTCTAAATACATCCAAACTGACTTTAGTAAAAGCTTGTACAGACAGAGCAGAGCAGTGTAGCCTAACAGAGCAGCTAACAAAGCCAGGCTGGTCCCCCTCCTGAAGACGTCCTCCTCACACCACCAGAACATCCCTCCTTCCTTTTAAGTGACAGGTCACTGTCACCCTTAATTATTTCACAGGCTTCCCTTTTCTTCCCAGCTGGCACTTTTTAAGACAAAAAGCAGAGAAGAGAGAAAGAGAGAGGGGGGCGGGGGGGCATAGAATGAAAGAGACAATCCCCTGCTGCTCATTGGTTCCTCACATCCTCTGTGGGTCCAGAAGGAACTCTGTCACTTTTATTTAATTTTATCCGCCTAAGAAGAGGCGTCCTCCCGCAGCTCCCTCTCCTGGGCTTTTCAACCTCATCCGTCCTCTTTGAAGATCCTCTGTTTCTGCAGCGTCTGCTCTTTTCCTCTCTCTCTCCCAGGCCCCCTGCTTGCCCCCCCCCCCCCTCCCATTTTTGTGTATATATATATATTTTTTTTTCCACACTTTGATTGCAGATATCTCTCATCGGACTCCTCCGGCTAATTGCATCATTCCGACCGTCCGTTTTATATGATCACACATTGAGAGGAAAAGATTTGTATTTTTTATTTGAAGAGTGGAAAGTCTTATAGAGGAGAGATAGTGCTGATGAGATGAGTTTGGAGTTGTGCAAATCACAGTTGTGTTGGTTCAGAGTATTTGGAGCAGGGGTGGGGGGTTGGGCGGGCAGACCAAGGGAGACTACGATCCAAAGCGTTGCCGTTTGTTCCTCCCTACACTCTGAAGGGACAGGGCGCACGCAAAGTGGATTTCAGTTTGTGCAGACGGGAGCTTGACCCCATTGATTTTGCATTGGTTTGTGGCTGACTAGCCAGAGGTAGTAAGAGGAACAGCGTGAATTGCGCTGTAAATGGCTCTACCAATCGACGACATCATTGGTAAACAGCAAATGGGCTATAGGGTTCCAATAAATGTGAACTATCCCTTTAATCGCATAATATCCATGCCACTCATCTGTATCCTTACAGCCATAAACAACGAAGCATCGCTTCTCACCAGACCTCAACATGTCTATTGACGTCTCACCTCACACACACGCACGCACGCACAAACACACACACACACACACACACACACACACGCACACACACACACACACACACACACACACACACACACACACACACACACACACACAACCACACACACACACACACACACACACACACACACACACACACACACACAGTGGTGGCAGTCAGAACCTTAGAAGTCTCATCCTTCAGCTCTGGGGCTCAGCAACACTCTCTCCCTAACACTGTCTCTCTCCCTCTCTTTCTCTCTTTCTTCTCTATCTATGCCTGTCTCTTTCTGTCTCTCCTCCTCTTTCTCTCCCTCTCTCCCTCCCTCGCTCAGCCACTCTTAGATACAGCCATGTCAGTGCAATTTAACAGTTCTTTGATCCATGTCCTGAAAGTGAATGGCAACAAATTAAGCAAATTATCTGCACCACCCACAGCCTCAGGGAAGGAGGGGGGGGGGGGGGGGGGGGGGGGGGGGTGCTGGTGTTCGGGGGCGGGGCAAGTGCTGGCTGTCAGCGGAAGTTACAAGATAATTTAAGTCATATAACCGCTGATTGACCAGATGAATCAGAGTGCTCCCCACCTGTGTCTGATGAGAGCTTGCATGGCCCTGCATTTGGCCCTGAATGTTGAATGTATACTGGTATAGATATCCAGCCCATTCACACTGCCTACACCTAGGCACTGCTGCTCACCATGTTTATATTTTCATATCTGATATCTCTATATATATACTGTAGGTTCCCATTCTCATTCTTAGATGTTTACCTTCTTTCAGGGCTATAACTTTTTAAATGTTATTGCTATATTGACATTACTATGGCCCATTCAACATCGATGTGGGAACGTTATATTTTTTCATTCATACATTGTTGTGTTAATAGCGTCTAGATTGGATATAAGTATGTTTTTAGACAGTATAGCAGTAATTCCAAAAACGAGAGTTATAGGCCCTGACGCATGATAGATTATCGATTGGCGTTTCTTTCCTATACACGCTATATTAAAAAATTCAAATGTATATGATCGATATACATTATGCTTCATCATGCGTGAAGGAAAGGGGGGGGCGTTTATAATTCCTTGATCGTCAGTAACGGCTTATTTAATATGGGTTGATATATTGATCAGATGGTTTGCAGTGAAATGAATAAACAATCAGGCTGAAAATAACGTTACTGTCCTCTTACCGTTCGCCAATGAGACTGGAGGAAAAAGATCCCAATTATTTGACGCCGATCTCCTACATCCATTTCCGGTTTGTATGGCGCAATAAACGCCGAAATCATATCGATTATTAAGTTTAGACAGCGATCCAAATGCACTATAGTGTTTGTCTGGAGCCACGTAACAAGATATCACTGCCGGAGGGATTTCCTCGATTTCCTTTCCGGTTTTGGCGAGAGTGTAACTCACCCGACCATCCACCAGGCGGCGGTATTGAGGCGTTGCAATCTCATACAGACCCGCTGGAGTCCGGAGGTTGGCTGGATGAATTATGAATGCCATGGCAAAAAAATTAAACACTGATCCCAAAAACTGTTTACAACGACCAGACTACCACCCATTGACTTCCCTCCCACTAACTCTGCCAATTGAGTCAGTATGACGGCCGGCCAAAGCCGGAGGCAACGCCGACAGCCGGCTTCGATACCGGTGTCTCTTGCGTTGGTGACGAGCGCAATGTCCGCTGCGTCACCCAGCCGCCTAGTATGAAATGCTATATAATTACGTTACTTTTGTGTTACACTGTAGTCTGTGTCAGTATGACTGGAACTAGGCAACTATTACATTGTTGAAGAGGGAAAAAGCATATAATAAAACAAGCTTTTAATCCATAACAATACACAGGGAAGATAAATTAAAGGTCCCATATTGTAGTCCTTTTCAACAAATTAATATAATGTGTGTTGGTTAATATCATGCACAATAGAGAGCATCCTGACTGGTAACATCACCTCCTGGTTTGGGAATAGCACTGCACACAACCGCAGCAGACTGCAGAGAGTGGCTCGATCAGCTGAACGCACCATCTGAGGTGGGCTTCCCACTCTCCAGGACATTTACACCAGGCGATGCAGAACCAGGGCTAAGAGAATAGTCAAAGACTCTTTGCACTGCTGCGGTCAGGCAAGCGCTACCGGAGTCTCAGGAGTACAGAATCTACCATTTACAGAGAGACTCAAAAGGAGCTTCTATCCACAGGCCATCAGGATGCTCAATGCGGACTCTATGCAACACTAACTCATCCATTCTACACTCATTGCACACAACATCCACATGCAGTGTTTCCCCTGAAAAAAATTTCAATAGCGGTGCTGTGCGCACTCTGCCGCAATTCATTTGTGCGTGTGCATGTGCCGCCGGAATCCATATTAGCGCACGCTGCCGGATACATTTACTTAAAACCACCTTAGAATTGTTCGAGATTATTCATGTTCATGTTCATGGAGTCATGTGCGTGTGAATTTGCTAGGATGTTTTTGGTGTGTCCGCTGACACTAGAAGTGCTCTGGAGGCCCAGGTAGCTGCATATTTGTACACAAAAAGAAATCTTATCAGGTGAAAATATCTTGTATTTGGTACAATAAGTCCAATATTGAGTAGAATTATCTTGAATTATCTTATTCCACAGATAATTTTGCTTATTTCTTTCTTGATTTTGGTCAATTTAATCTTGTTTTAAGAAAATGTTAATCTTACTACCATACTGTCTAACATACACAATTCATAACACTACACCAGCACTTTACACCTAAGAAGTCTCAGTGGCATAGGCTACATTCTGCCTTAGAGCATTTCATTTTCCTCTGCTTTTGAAAGAAAAGCTCCAGGGCTCTTTGGTAGGGGAATTCACTGGTAGGGGGCCCATTGATGCTGAGAAGCATACAAGCGGCCAGATGGTCTCCCTGCAGCCTTTTCCTCAGGTCAGTCTTTCACATTAACACTTTCAGTGCCCAGCAGGGGGCGCACATTTAGTGCTTGAATGCCCACCATCCACTTCAATGTTAGCATTAATATCGCCTAATCTATGTTTTAAATTATGGCTATGTGTCTAATCTGCCCGTCGCTTATCAATGACTCATTTCCAGTCAACATTGTCGAAGCGGATTGTTTTTTTATCGGTTCATTTCCATTTTATAGCATTTTGAAAAGCCCTCGTTTTCACAGGGGAAAAAAGATTCCATGATAATCGCCCTGTACTGTAATATTCTAGAACGTTGTCATTTTTCGACATATTTATGAATCGTTTTCAAATAAACGCTAGATTATCGATAGTATAATTATGTGTACGTGTGCACGCTGGTGCCGCACGCTGAAAATTGATTCTCTCAGTTCCTGATCGCTCTTACAGTCAAACAGCCATATCACATTATAGGGGAAAAGCTTATATTGTGGTGGCAGAATGCCATATAATGCACATCCTATATAAAATAGATTACACCTTTATGGTTACAGGTCATTACAAAACACATCCCAGGTCACAGACATTGATATCCTCTGAGCAAACTGTGTCAGAGTGTACCAGAAGGCGTGCAAGGGATATTCTAATATTACTTTATTCACACATAAACACCAGAAAGATGTGAAAGAATAAGTCTGACCTCAGCCTGTGGCCTAGGAACGCAGTTAGGAAAAGATTTGGCCATAACAGAATTATTAGACACACCTATCTTGTACCAAAAACTTAACCAATTAGAAAGTGACCTGCCTTTATTGAAACATGCCACGGAAGAAGACTATAAATATGCTTCAATACCATGACATGTTAGGACTTTTGGTTTTGACCTTTGTGTGAAATAAAACAATCTCCTCCTATTCATCCGACCTGCCCTGCGTCTCTGTCTATGGTCTCTGATTCATTCTGTGGTCCCTGATTCATTCTATAGTGTGAGAAATCAGCATCTCCACCACATTTGGCGCCCAAACGTTTGCAGAAGAGTTGGGCGTCCGACCTCCGGGGCCTGAACAGCAGTCTGCCGGCAGAGAAGGTGAGGAATTTGAATTTCTCGAATTAGTTAAAACGTACTGCTGGATGGGTCCCTGGGGCTGGACCGCTCATTCTTCAAAAAGAACCTAATGAGATTGACGGTGCGGGGGGCTGTGAGGATCGGATGAATAGTTTTTATTTTTTAAAGACTGTGTAGACAAACTAACAGTGTATTTGTATTTGGGTGGTACGTAGCAGAATCATTTTCTTTTTCTCTTTTTTTTTCTTTTTCTGTGTGTCCAGAAGCTCGCTATTCTGGGCATAAAGAATGGAAGACATCTGGTTTCACTTTTTGAGGCAGAGGAATTGTGAAAAAATAGCTGGTTTAGATTAACCTGTTGAGGGACGTATTTGAAGTGAGACCCTGGGAATCTCACATATTTTGAGGACAGAGAAATGACAATGTGGTTGTGTGTGTGACTAAGTTGTGTGTGTGAGCAACGTTTTGTACACAAGTGTCTTAGGTAACGGTTGACGACTCGGACTAACAGTGATTTATTGTGACAGAGGTGTGTGACTCTGTGTGTGTTTGTGTTTCCACTCGGCTCTGTGATCCACTCAGCTCTGTGATCCTCTCAGCTCTGTGATCCACTCTGTGATCCACTCAGCTCTGTAGGGAGTGACCCTGAAAGGAGATATTGTAGTCAGACTATACAGATACAGCTGGGAAAAGTCCAGGAACAGCTGTTTGCCTGCTGTTATGACGTCGCTTGGCATGGTTAATGTTAACAATGACCAGCGGGGGCGCTCTCATACAGCTGGTGACAACTGCCCGACGCGCCGGCTTTTGTTCATTCATTGGAGGAGCTCCGCGCTGGACTAAGCTCGAGTTCCATTCAATTCCATTACAGCTGGTGACTTCATTCATAGGATGCTACAACAACGTCCTACAGTATGTCTACAGACTGCATGAATGAATGTTGCTGAATTAAAGAATGAATAAGTTAAACGTGTCAATTCAGCAGTCAAAGTGTATATATTAAAACGTGTCAAATCTAACTTCATTAGATGGCCGACGTACGGCTCTCTTTTCCATTCATTTCATCAAAAGAAAGCGTTAGTGTAATGCTTCTTGGTAACAATAAGTTTGTGTACGCAATGTTGCTGAATAAAATAATTAAACCGTTAAGACCTGTCGAATTAGCAGTGGAGGTACCAGGTGGGCTCTATTTATAATGATATATTTTGTCTAGTACCGTGGTCGAGTGGTTTATCCCCATTCCTTTCAAGCCGACGCCCGGGGTTTGATTCCCAGCCTGTCAAATATTTATATATTTTTTTATTATTTATAAAATGAAATTGCCCGCAACGATGTGTGCATAATACAATAGTAATAATATATAATAAGAATCCAACCAATAGAGCGACATTGTGCAATAAACAAGTAAACAAAGTAGGGCATATCGGCATTTGTACATGAGTTATTCTGAGTCAACTTATTGTCTGTTGTTGCTACGCAACTTCACTTGACTTGAAAAGACTTGATACCTCCCCCCATGCCCAACGATTAAAAATTAACGTTATTAAATGTATATATATTAATTCATTTTGCGCGAATCCACACTTCATTTCCCAGACCCACTTTGTTTTGAAACAACCAATCACGTTGCGCGATAGCACGAGCGATCCACAGTCAGTAATAATGTTACAGCTGAGTTCACGGCGAAATGTAAAATGCTACCCAGATTGTTGCGTTTCGTTATAAAAACTATGCGGTGATAAACAAAAAACGAATCGCAGTATGCAAAACCTGCGGTTCGAGGATCACAGATGAAGATGCGCAACGTCCAACTTCGTTCGACACTTGAACTAAGCTGCACAAATATCGGTAAGTGAATGAACGAATGAATGAAAACTTTATTAACAGATTGCAGAATGGGTACAATACAGTACAGCTCAATATACACAATTGTTAAGGGGATGCAGACCAGAGAAAGACTTTCGTCTTGTTTACATCAGGGTCCCCCATAGTAACTTGGCTTGCTACAGTAGAGTTAAATCAATGAGCCAGTGTGCTAACGTTATCATATACTCTCTTTTTTAGACTCTTTTTGTATCACAAACAGTACTGTATTTGTAAATCTGGTATGTCATAAATGTATAGATGTAGCAGTACTGTATCTGTATGTCATGTATGTCATGTTATGATGAATTGAAAATGGGGGACCCTGATGTAAACAAGACGAAAGTCTTTCTCTGGTCTCTTCGCTGGACTGAGACGTGACGTGATTTTAATTATAATATGCATGATGTTTTGTTTTGTACAGGCAATAATGAAGAAGTTCCCTGGAAGGAAGGATGTCTCTTTCAGGAAGGGTCCATCTGGACATCTACGGCAGGACCCCGCTGAGGAAGCAAGGGGATCAAAGATCTTCTCCTCTTCTCTTCCTCCTCTGCACCAGCCCAGCCTGCCTCCACTGCACTGCTACCTGCAGCCTCCTCTGAACAAGCCCTCATGAAGCTACAATGTGAGAGCAGAGTATTTAGCTTCATTATGATAAACAGCAACCTAATTATCTGCACCTCTACCTGCAGCACGTCTACCTGCAGCCTCCTCTGAACAAGCCCTCATGAAGCTACAATGTGAGAGCAGAGTATTTAGCTTCATTATGATAAACAGCAACCTAATTATCTGCACCTCTACCTGCAGCACGTCTACCTGCAGCCTCCTCTGAACAAGCCCTCATGAAGCTACAATGTGAGAGCAGAGTATTTAGGTACCTTGGTCGTGTAGTGTATCTTGTAGACCAGGCCCATTGCAAGTTGCTGTACTCTGTCGTCTACTCTAAGCCATCCTAGGTTGTCAAAGTGGGCAGGGGTGAGGTGGGTTCTAGGAGTAAGGTCAAGCAGTAGTCTGACCAGTTTGTTTTGAGATGTTTGTAATTTTGTTTTTAGAGCCTTTGAGGTGCTTTGGTACCATGAGGTGCAAGCATAGTCGTAGTACCCCTGAATGAGTGCTCCTGCCAGAGTCTTCAGGGTATTCTTGTTTACCAGAGAGGAGATCCGGTACAAGAATCGAGTTTGTTGGTTGACTTTTTTTATTACATTGGATGCCATTTTGTCACAGGAGAGATTAGCCTCTAGGATGGAACCCAGGTAGGTAATTTCATCTTTCCTTGTGACAATATTGTCACCCACTGTAACTGAGAAGTTACAAGTTGTCGAACAGAACTTGTAAGTCGCTTTGGATAAAAGTGTCAGCTATTTTCTTTTCTATTTTTTTTTTATATCCTTTATTTATCCAGGAATGTCCCATTGAGATACAATATATCTTCTTCCAGGGAGTCCTGACCAACACGGCACACAACAAGTTTCAACATAAAAACAAGGGCATTAAACAAAAAACATACAAATCAAATACAAATACAGAAGGCCATTTGTGCAGTCGCAAGAAGCATAATCACATCAGCAATAATGCGTGATCCACAGAGTCAAACGCTTTAGACGGATCAACAAACAATGCTGCACAGTTTTTTCTTGTCTAGTGCTTCAATTATGTCATTTGAGACTAGCATAGTCACTGAAGTACTATGGATCTGAAGCCTGACTGAAACTCGTTAAGAATATTATGGTCAGCTAGAAACTTTTTCAGTTTGTTTACAAGAGATTCAAAGACTTTGGCCATTACAGACAATCTGGAAATAGGGCAATAACATTCTGCACTCGCACATACACAAACGCACTTTAAGAAAATAACTTGTTGTGATTGTCCTTGTTTTCCGTCCGTATAATATGTAATGGGATCCTATTCCAGTATGTTATGGCTCTATACATTGCTATATAAATGAAGATTATTATTATTATTTACAAATATAGAGTAAAGGAGGGGTTCCTTTACAACTTCCTTGGGGAATAACACACTGTAGTGTTACCATATTTGACATGGAACCATTAAATACAACACATTGTTGTCTATTAGACAAGTAGCTTCTCATCCATTCCATGGCAGTGTCTTCAAGCCCATATGTGTGTAATTTCAATAATAATAGGCCATGATCTATGATGTCGAAAGCAGTTCCTGTAGAGCAGGGATCGGCAATAGGCGGCCCGCGGGCCAACATTGGCCTGCCAACAATAATTTCTGGCCCGTCAGATTATTTTGAGAATATGATATTTATTTGACGCACGGGAAATATTCACTCGGGACGCCAGGGTGTCTTTTATTGTGAAGCTGTATCTATCTACCGGCAGTCATCAAAAGCATGTCTGTCACTATAGCCAATTGAAATGCTAGAAATGGTCAGGTGGACTGGGAGAACCAATGGAATAGTCCCACCGGGCCCTGTGTCTCTTTCCCTAACGCACTTTCACTTCCGCGTTCGAGATGCGACTCGCGAGCGAGTTGAAGAAAACAAAACAAACATCTTTGGATAGCAACGGGGAAATATAACGCTTCTTTTAATAAATGAATGAATGAATGAAAACTTTATTTAACAGATTGCAGAATGGGTACAATACAGTACGGCTCAATACATACAATTGTTAAGGGGATGCAGACCTGAGAAAGACGTTTGTCTTGTTTCCATCAGGGTCCCCCATTTTCAATTCATATAGACATATATGACATACATGACATACAGATAGTCAGTACTGCTACATCTATACATTTATGACATACCAGATTTGCAAATACAGTACTGTTTGTGATACAGAAGGAGTCAAGAAAAGGGAGTATATACATTTGACGTAGAAACTGTACATTGGAGGTTGGGTGGGGGGGGTTGGGTACATTGGGATATTGACAACCATACTGGGTAATTTACATTGGAGGTGGGGGGGGGGGGGGGGGGGGGGGCGGGGGGCATACTGTATAAACAAGTAACACTGTACATTGAGGGGGGGGGGGAGGAGACACTGTACAAACAAACACAATTGTACATTGAACTATTGACAAAACCATACTAGGTAAATGACTGTACATTGGAGGGGGTTGGAATGATTGGGTTAGGATATTTACAGGGGCCAGTGTTGAATTGCAGTCTCCCGTAGGTGTCCCTTGAGAGAGGTTTTGAAAGTGGGTAGTGATCCACATTCCTTTACAGCTTTGGGTAGGGCGTTCCACATTGATGTGGCATAATTGCGAAACGTGTTTAGTCCCTTATTTGAGCCGAATCTGGGTTTGACATGATTTGTGGAGCTCCCTCTGGTGTTGTGATCGTGGTATTCACTGACCTTTGGGAAGTATTTTGACATGTACATGGGTTAATTAATAAACAGGAGCCATACTTAAAATACGGGTTTATCGCAACAGGTCGGTGATTCTTGCGTGCCGAGCCGACGTCCTCTCTGCATAATATGTGGCGACAACAACAACAACAACATTAACAACGAGGCAAGTTGGCAGATAAAGTAGCTGCATTCAACGCCAATCTGGAATTGGAGGGCGGCGAGTGGATATGACATGTTTCAAACATTAGCAGGGATTTTGGAGGACTTAACAACAAACAAGGAGGTACAATATGGTGAGTCGTGTTTTCATGCATTCTGATCTGTTCATCACCCGCCGGCGCCGCGGTGATCTGCAACAGCTGAGAGCTGTTCATGAATGAATGGATGAGTGAGAACTTTGTTTGGCGGATTGCAGAGTGGGTGCAGTGCAGTGCGGCGCAGTGCACACGGTTGTTGGGGGGATGCAGACCAGAGAAAAACGTTTGTCTTTTTTCAATATCAGTATATTAAATTAGCCATTGTTTTTGATCCTGGCCCGCGAAGCAACGGCTTGGGGAAAATCTGGCCCGCCGCAAAACCTAATTGGCGATCCCTGCTGTAGAGTATCCTACTTTGTATGCATGTTGGGAATCAGAATTAATGTTGTTTTCGTTGAAATACTTTTGAAACTGCTTGAACACAATTCCTTCCAATAACTTACCTATTACTGGTTTTTCACTCGTTTTCCAAGGCTGAGGAAAGACCCTCGATTCAAAACATAAATTAAATATATGTGATAGTGGCTTAGCCACACATTTTGCAGAGATTTGTAGCAGTGTTCCATTCAGATTATCAACACCGCAAGGTTTATCTGGTTTAAGTGATAGGAGGAGCTTTTCAATATCATTTGGACTTGTGCATTTAAATTTAAATCAGCATTTCTTGTCATACATTATATGTTTTTTAATTACAGAGTCTGACAGCTTACCACTCATTGGCAACATTTGATTTATAATTGTGTTTACCTTGGAAACAAAGTAATTGTTGAAATGAGTTGCAATGTCAAATGGTTCATTCAATGTTTTCCATAGTCTCTTACTATCCCCTTTACACTCCTCCAATCTGGTTTGATAATAATGTTTTTTCTTCTGTAATTGTATTCATTTATAAATGTATAACTGTTGATTGATATGCACTGTCCCTGATCAAATAAACTGAGTAAACTCAAACGAAACTATTGTTTTATTGCACAATCGTAGCGGGCATTGTAACGTTTGGGGTTTTGCAAGAGAACCAGTGTTGCAGTGAAAGATTAAACAAGTGAGAGAGACAGATGGACAGAATGAATTAATGAAAACTTTATTTAACTGATTGCAGAATGGGTACAATACAGTATAGCTCAATACACACAAAATGTTTAAGGGAATGCAGAGCAGAGAAAGACTAGCCTGCAGTAGGTGTGACATTGGATTGGCAACCCCCCACACACACCATTGAAATGCTAATTGTTGGGGGACCCTGATGTAAACAAGACGAAAGTATTTCTCAGGTCTGCACCCCCTTAACAATTGTATGTATTGAGCTGTACTAAGCTCATTGAGCTGAGTAATATTATTGGCAAAACTTAGCCTGAAGTATATAATTAGGTTGCTGTTTATCAAAAAAAATGAATTATCATAATGAAGCTAAATACTCTGCTCTCACATTGTAGCTTCATGGGGGCTTGTTCAGAGGAGGCTGCAGGTAGACGTGCTGCAGGTAGAGGTGCAGATAATTAGGTTGCTGTTTATCATAATGAAGCTAAATACTCTGCTCTCACATTGTAGCTTCATGAGGGCTTGTTCAGAGGAGGCTGCAGGTAGACGTGCTGCAGGTAGAGGTGCAGATAATTAGGTTGCTGTTTATCATAATGAAGCTAAATACTCTGCTCTCACATTGTAGCTTCATGAGGGCTTGTTCAGAGGAGGCTGCAGGTAGACGTGCTGCAGGTAGAGGTGCAGATAATTAGGTTGCTGTTTATCATAATGAAGCTAAATACTCTGCTCTCACATTGTAGCTTCATGAGGGCTTGTTCAGAGGAGGCTGCAGGTAGACGTGCTGCAGGTAGAGGTGCAGATAATTAGGTTGCTGTTTATCATAATGAAGCTAAATACTCTGCTCTCACATTGTAGCTTCATGAGGGCTTGTTCAGAGGAGGCTGCAGGTAGCGGTGCAGTGGAGGCAGGCTGGGCTGGTGCAGAGGAGGAAGAGAAGAGGAGAAGATCTTTGATCCCCTTGCTTCCTCAGCGGGGTCCTGCCGTAGATGTCCAGATGGACCCTTCCTGAAAGAGACATCCTTCCTTCCAGGGAACTTCTTCATTATTGCCTGTACAAAACAAAACATCATGCATATTATAATTAAAATCACGTCACGTCTCAGTCCAGCGAAGAGACCAGAGAAAGACTTTCGTCTTGTTTACATCAGGGTCCCCCATTTTCAATTCATCATAACATGACATACATGACATACAGATACAGTACTGCTACATCTATACATTTATGACATACCAGATTTACAAATACAGTACTGTTTGTGATACAAAAAGAGTCTAAAAAAGAGAGTATATGATAACGTTAGCACACTGGCTCATTGGTTTAACTCTACTGTAGCAAGCCAAGTTACTATGGGGGACCCTGATGTAAACAAGACGAAAGTCTTTCTCTGGTCTGCATCCCCTTAACAATTGTGTATATTGAGCTGTACTGTATTGTACCCATTCTGCAATCTGTTAATAAAGTTTTCATTCATTCGTTCATTCACTTACCGATATTTGTGCAGCTTAGTTCAAGTGTCGAACGAAGTTGGACGTTGCGCATCTTCATCTGTGATCCTCGAACCGCAGGTTTTGCATACTGCGATTCGTTTTTTGTTTATCACCGCATAGTTTTTATAACGAAACGCAACAATCTGGGTAGCATTTTACATTTCGCCGTGAACTCAGCTGTAACATTATTACTGACTGTGGATCGCTCGTGCTATCGCGCAACGTGATTGGTTGTTTCAAAACAAAGTGGGTCTGGGAAATGAAGTGTGGATTCGCGCAAAATGAATTAATATATATACATTTAATAACGTTAATTTTTAATCGTTGGGCATGGGGGGAGGTATCAAGTCTTTTCAAGTCAAGTGAAGTTGCGTAGCAACAACAGACAATAAGTTGACTCAGAATAACTCATGTACAAATGCCGATATGCCCTACTTTGTTTACTTGTTTATTGCACAATGTCGCTCTATTGGTTGGATTCTTATTATATATTATTACTATTGTATTATGCACACATCGTTGCGGGCAATTTCATTTTATAAATAATAAAAAAATATATAAATATTTGACAGGCTGGGAATCAAACCCCGGGCGTCGGCTTGAAAGGAATGGGGATAAACCACTCGACCACGGTACTAGACAAAATATATCATTATAAATAGAGCCCACCTAGCTATCTACACAAAATATACACATTGACTGCTCCATTCGACAGGTTTTAACTGGTTAATTATTTTATTCAGCAACATTGCTTTAGACATGGTATGGTATTTATTTTAGACAACAAAACATACAGATCGTTATACAGTATACTGTGTAGGACGTTGTAGCGTCCGTCTAATGACTTTGCGCCTCCTGGCGGCATAAAATAGAACAGCAGCCTGGGTTCCTAATTCATTTCCACGACGTGATATAACCGTGCTCACGTCGCGGCAAAGCGCCCTGGAATACTAAAAGCTTCATCTGTAGCTGACTCGTATCTTTTTGAGGCACTGTTTTAACGACAGGGAGTGGCCCCTGGTGTTATTTTCAGTGTGTGGTATAGTGACAGGGAGTGAGGGAGAGAGGGAGAGAGGAAGAGAGGAATGTGGTGCCTTGCATGCCTGCCAAGAAAACGCTGTGCTAAGTTGAGGGGAGAGAGAGCAGCTGAGAGTGACACCAAGTGGTTGGATTGGAGCATTACATTGTTGATGAAGAAATTGTTTTAGAACAAATGTATTGACAGTGTCTGCATTTTTAACTTTTACCTATAAGAGAGGAGGACTGTGACAATTAAGTATAAGGAAACAATGAACCTGTCCAACAGTATCAAGCCTGAGTAACAGCCCATATGGAAATAAGAAATAGGACAGTTGCAAATGAGGCTGAAGGAGGACAAGGAGTACATTGAATATTGAACATTTGATTAACCACTCTTTGTGTCTGTTTTCAGGAAAAAGGAGAGAACCAGGAGTTATGTGACAAATAATATACAAATAAGTATGGGTGCACCATGAATGCTAATAATGTTTTCTGAGCATCACTAACACATTGTTTTCATTACAATTTGAGGGGCCTAGTGGCAGACGTGGTGTATTCTGACACTGTGAGTACATTCTCTGGGGTCATGGATGTCCCTAGATACCAAGAAGATGCAAATGGACTTCGTAGGAAGTGGAGCAATATTCCATTTGCCAATATGGAGGAATACATAGAGAATAAATAGAGAAGAACAAAGACGACTGACAAGGACGACTGACCAGACATGAGTGAGTATGGAGACGAGTGAATGGGCGCGCCATGGATGTTGATATGATATTTGATCATCAACCTAAGCTGAGTAACTTGATATGATGTAATTGCATGGAAAAGCTAAACTAATAAAAAGTGCTAACGTAAGACTGAGGCAAACAGGTCATTGCAGGCCAGCATCGCAGCTTAAAAGGTCCTGCATAGGACTTTAGCATGAGCCGCCTGTTGCAAACAGTGCGAAATAAGCATTCTGTCAAAGGGAGAGCATCCTTTGAAGGAGAGAGACCAGAGTGGGGTGAGCCAATCCAAGTCTGAGCCAGAGGAACCACGACTCAGCATCACCTGGAGCGCAACACGAAGCACAGCACGAAACAAGGACAGTGTTGTAATAATATAATGACAAACAGAAATTACCATGTGCAAACACGCAAAAGATGGTATAAGTAGTATTCTGTTCTGTATCAATGACAGCAGAGGGTGCACCGGCAGAGACGGTGAGGGGTCCTGAGGGGTCCTGAGGGATCCAGGGATCCAGGGGGAGACACGCGGGACAGAAGGTCGAGTCCTCGAAAATGCAAAAGCCAGCACCTCAAAGTTAAGTACAAGTGAAACTCCACATGCAAGCCCAATTGGGGTCACCTTGCCAGCAATCTCACTGTATGAACATATATTGAGTATATTTGTATTATTATTATTTATTTTTTGGGCATAAGGAGAGCAAAAATAAGCCTCCATAGTTATATGTATATCCATATAATGTATGTCCATGACATGACCCTTGACAATATAAAAAGAGGAGGCCAGATAATGAAATAGGATTATAGAGCCACAGTGTCCTCACATTTTAGCATTTTAATAGTCCGGGTGACTAAGTAAGTCATTAATGTACGAAATGAGCAGAAGAGGTGTAATGACATACCAAGGGACCAGTATTGAAAACTAGCACTTGTGCTATAAACACGCAAAACAATACATCTGGTCTATTCATTGTGATTGATCCAATGTAGCTGTGGTGTAATTTTTTTAAATTAAGATATCATACATTGAGGTGCCCCAGTTTGACGACCAACACGATAAAGAGAGTCATGATGGACGTGATGAATGTACCTGGAATGTGACAAAATGATGTGAAATGTGAAATACATGTATTTGGGGTGAAGGCCTAAGGGATTCCTGTCTAGATTTGTGCCCGGGGAATGGGGACCTCTCGGTTATGAGAAAAAACTGGATCAAAGAAGAAGAAACCTATCTCTGCCGGGGGGGGGGGGGGGGGGGGTCTCTATTTGAATACTGTGCAGCACTCAAGAGGTGGCTTGTGTTCAAGATGGGATCTACCTGGACCTGGTGGGGGGGTGTGTCCTAAGGGACAAAGAGGTGTACTCGACCAAAGGGAGGTCCTAAGGGACAAAGAGGTGTACTCTACCAAAGGGAGGTTCTAAAGGACTGAGAGAGGTACCCTACACAAGCAGGTTCTAAAGGTCAAAGTGGTGGTCAAAGTGAACCATACAAATTAAAGAGTCTTATTCATCATTTCTTTCAATGTATTATATAATTGGATATTTCCAGGAAGCGGTTGTATGTCACTAGGACAGTTACTGCACAAGTCTGGTTTAGCAAATAATTGTGTGGTAAATGAGAATTGGTTGTGCATTCAGTGTTTAGTTTTAGGAGGTTAATTATTATAGTTTGTAAGATAGGCCGAGATGGCTAGGAGAGAGTATTAGTCAACTAGAATCTCTTCGTAACCTATTATGTGTATTGGATTAAGCAATGAAAATGTTGGCACGGGACTGTACAATGGAGCTTGGCTAGATCAAATTGTTGCCATACCAACCTGGAGTCCTGACACAACTGACCTGGCCTGATCCTAGAAGCTAAGCAGGATCAAAGCCTGAGGCCAACATCATCAAGAAAGTGAGCGGTAGATGAAAGGACAATTGTGTTGTGGACTATGGACTAGATCAGGGGTCAGCAACCTTTTTGACATGGAGTGCCTGTTTGAAATATAGTTGTAACTAGTGTGCCTCAACAATATTCCATGCATCGTAATTTTTTTCTTCTCATAATCAGGTCTTTTTAATGATAATTTTTACATTATTACATCATTATTATTATTGTTATTATTAACAATATTATTATGATGGTTGTATAAACCCTAAATCTGAGTTGGGGGGGAATGCAATGCAGACAAACAGCTGCATACAGTGCGACCATTTCACTCACATTTGCCCATTCATTTTTGGACACATCACACCATCGGTGTGTGTACTGTACGTGTGCTGTCATAGCTCCACCTACAGGCCTAATGGAGAACACCAGGAGAACACCAGGATGTGAATGGAGGGTGAATGTGAGGTATATCGTGTAAATAAGTTTTGATTGATGTAAAAAAATTTATAATAATAAGTTACCAGAACTTAAAAATATTGAGTTCAGTTACTGTGCATTAAGGTTTTCAGTTTTCAATCCATAATAAGTTAACAGAAAAATAAGTACACAACCACATTATTTCAACCTAATAAAACTATGTTTATTGTCATTGTTTTAAGAATTATGAGTAAAAAAAAAGGCTTTTAACATGTGCATTGTTCAATGAAATAGAAAAATAAATAATAAAATTAGTTGATTAATCCCACTGGTCACAATGGTGACCATAATAATGTTTTTGTTATAAGGCTCTGCAAATGTTACTGAATGATGTAGCAATGTATTTCCAGCTAAATTGAAATAATAAACAAATAAATGGTCTCAATTAAATATGTGGTAGTAAAAAGAACCTGTGGGAGGATTTCAACAAAATAAATGCGACAACAGTGCAAAATATTTCACTATAATATTAAAAAAAAAAAAGAAAAAAAAAAAAAAGAAAAAAAAATTATGTTGCCCCCTGTGCCTATGGAAATGCCCCCGCGTGCCTATGCAGGCATGCGTGCCTAGGGTTGCCCTGGACTAGATGATGGACGAAATGTGGACAGTAAAGAGTGAATAATGATTAAAGTGTTACTAGATTTAGGCCATGGCATGTTACATTACATGTTGGTTTTGTATTCAAGTGAAAATACGCATGAGAATATCATCTTTTATTTGATGAAAACTAAAGATTGAAGTGGAGCCGAATGTTGGAAAATGTAAGGTTACTGGCTGTAAGTCACAATAGGTCACGGTTTTACCTTTCTTACAAATCTTGACAAAAGGGAGTTACATTTTTCTCCTGTAAGGACGGAGGTTTACTGAAATATTGTGGGCCTTTTGGCAAAATGCCTCGAATGGACTTGCGGAATTAGTAGGTCTATGAATTAGATAAGCCTGAGCGGTGATCTTTCACTGCTGGTCGACGTATTCTGCTTCTAGGCACAGTAACTGGGGGAGTTGATATATGTATACACTAAACACTAGTGCAGAGTCACAGTATAGATACGGGTGTATCTAAAGGGAGGATATGTTGAGATGGGAAACAGGTTAAACACAAAATGTGGAACAGTATGATGGTTGAATAAAGATTTTAAGTGGGCAGATAAGGTGTAAAATACACAGGAAAAAGGACGTACGAGGCACTGAACAAACCAAGTTGTGTGTCATATTATTTAACATTAATATCAAAATGTTTTCAGCATATAAAAGAAAAAGCTGTTAGATGATTTTTGCAAATATAGAAGGGAAAACTTCATACAATAATCTGCAATTTACTTGGTGGTGAATAAGTTACAAATAAGAAATTAATTTAATAGTAGTTTATGTTTTGAAAATGTTCAACTTGTGCATGCTGATGGTTTACAAAGACCAACAATGAGACCCAGCATTTCAGGTGCCACTAAGGAACGACACTGTTATGGTTTGTAACCGACCCCAATCGCACAACACAAGACAGGTATGAGAGTAAGCCAAGAACTGGGCATTTATTGAATAACAAAGAAAACGGCACTGTCCCTTTAAGGGAGAACACAAATTACTGGATAACAAGAAGGGAAAGGTACAGTGCCTTTAAGAGGCGAGCTGGCTAAGGGGAAGGCTAAGGGAAGGCTAACGGAAGGGCTAACGGAACAGGGCCGGGGCAAGGGACAAGGAAGGAAACAGGGAGGACTAGGAGGACTGGACAGGGAGGACTAGGGGGACTAGAGAGGGGAGACAGGGACAGAGGCCCGCGGAGGCGGGCTGGGGACAGGGAGGACTAGGAGGACTAGAGTGGGGAAAACAGGGACAGAGGCCCGCGGAGGCGGGCTGGGGAGAGGGAGGACTGGAAGGACTAGACAGGGAGGACTAGGAGGACTAGAGAAAAACAGGGTAAGGCCTTGGAAACAGGGCGAGGGCTGGAGCTGCATACTGGGACAGAGAAAAACAGGGTAAGGCCTTGGAACAAGAGCATTAATGAATGTTGCTGCTCTGCAGCTTCTCCCGGGATGGTTCGTCTGAGGAAGCAGACGGTGGACGTCAGAACCGCTCTGCAGATCTCTCTCGGCAGATCTCCGAGGGTGGTAAACGGGACCGAGAGGGAGAGAGGGAGCGGGTTAGCTCAGAGTTCAGTTGGGAACAGAGCAGGTGACAGGAGAGGTGACTTGTCCCAAAAACAGAGTAATCCAAGTGACAGGATCTTCGGTGTATATACACACTGTGAGTGAAGTCCCAAAATACAAATCCAAGTGAATAATATCTTCGGTGAGTATACACACAGTGAGCGATGTTAAGGCCAAAGATTATACCAATGAACTATCCAAAAAGCTGACGCTGGGTGAGTGACAGTCTGACAAAAAGCAGGATATCTTCAGTGTCATTAAACACACGAAAAACGAATAGGATCAAAGACAGTCATAAAAACTCACCCAGGCGCTGTGCATGAAGAGAGAAGGATCAAAACGGGGCGAGCGCGTCGCCACGGGAAACGGGTTGTCCAAGCGGAGGACTGAGTGGTGCGCGACAGCTTGGAGTACGCGCCGGTACGAAGGGCGCATCTGGCGCCGGAGGTCAGAGTGGTGCGCGACTGCTTGGAGTTCGCGCCGGTACGGAGGGCGCATCTGGCGCGGAGGTCTGAGGGGTGCGCGACTGCTTGGAGTGCGCGCCGGTACGGAGGGCGCATCTGGCGCGGAGGTCTGAGGGGTGCGCGACTGCTTGGAGTGCGCGCCGGTACGGAGGGTGCATCTGGCGCGGAGGTCTGAGGGGTGCGCGTCTGCTTGGAGTACGCGCCGGTACGGAGGACGCATCTGGAGTGCGTCTGAATGCGCGTCAGGAGTGAAGAGCGCGTCTGCGCGGAAGAGCGCGCCGGCTCGGAGAGACGCATCCTCCCGTAGAGTATTAGGAAGCGATGCGCGTCTGGAGTGAAGAGCGCGTCTGCTGCGCGTAGGTCTGGATGCGCGTCTGGGCGTCTGCTGCGCGGACGTCTGGATGCGCGTCAGGACGTCTGCTGCGCGGAGGTCTGAAGTGGAACACTGGGATACCTCCCGTGGAAGTTTAGAGAGCGCAGTCCAGTGTCTCCCTCAGGCAACGGCGACAGGAGGCGAAGGCTGGAGCGCATCTCACGCCGGAGATGAAAACAGCATAAACAGACAGAGGACCTCCCGAAGGAGTCTTGGTGATAGAGAATATGATACGGAATGAAACGGCACGACCCGACAAGGGACAGAGGGGAAGAGCGAGCTACTTAAAGCCCACAGGGGAACTAATTAGAATGCACCATAGGTGCGTGAAGGTAATTGATACTTGAAACTAAAAGTGTGTGTTCGGCACCAGACCAATCAAACAACACAATGACAGGCAGTCCAAGGGTGTGGTTGCTGAAGAGCAAACGAACGCGAGGGTGGGGGCTAGTGAGGTGAGGAGAATGCAATTGATTAACAGTAGGCTTAAAGGAACAGAGCGAGTAGGTGAGCAACAGGCTTAAAGGAACAGAGCGAGTAGGTGAGCAGCGGACAAAACCTCACAGACACTAGGATACGAGTTTTTTCTGTAAACAAATCTGCTGTGTCAGGTTTTTTCCCTCTTGTTAATGAAGTGTTTCATTAATGAAAATGTATTGTATGGCCAAGGTATATCTGAGGTACATCTTGCATGTTAGTACCGAGTGTTGTGTTTATACTCATTCATTCAGTCATGTGATTTATGTGAAGTATTAACAGTCATTATTACATATAAATCACTGGTACACAAATGTTACTAGTACATATATGTGGTAGGTACATATAAGTAGTACATATTCATGGCATTGCCATGAAAGGGAGGATTGTGGTGGCAGAATGCCATATAATGCACATCCTATATAAAATAGATTAGACCTTTATGGTTACAGTTCATTACAAAACACATCCCAGGTCACAGACATTGATATCCTCTGAGCAAACTGTGTCAGAGTGGACCAGAAGGCGTGCAAGGGATATTCTAATATTCCTTTATTCACACATAAACACCAGAAAGATTGTGAAAGAATAAGTCTGACCTCAGCCTGTGGCCTCAGATGAACTTACACTGAGAGGAGCTCGCAGAACTCCAGTGCAGACCGGTTTTGTGAAAAACGATGAACAAGCCAGAAAACCACGCAGTTAGGAAAAGATTTGGCCATAACAGAATTATTAGACACACCTATCTAGTACCAAAAACTTAACCAATTAGAAAGTGACCTGCCTTTATTGAAACATGCCAAGGAAGAAGACTATAAATATGCTTCAATACTATGACATGTTAGGACTTTTGGTTTGACCTTTGTGTGAAATAAAACAATCTCCTCCTATTCATCCGACCTGCCCTGCGTCTCTGTCTATGGTCCCTTATTCATTCTGTGGTCCCTGATTCATTCTATAGTGTGAGAAATCAGCATTTCCACCACATTATCTCCGTGAAAACGGGTCTGATTATCCTAAGAATGGTAAAATAGATTCCTTACCTGAGATCAGATGGTATCCAAATGGATTATTCCAATTCCTGATCGCCATTCCAAAAATCATTCCTTTTATTGATCCAACGCGTATACTGTAAAACACATATTACACGCTGTGCTGAGGGTCCAGAATGAATCTGATCGGCTCCGGTTACATGCGTGAGAAGTAAAATGTGGATTCCGGAGTTTTTTTTTCTCATCCATTTTCATTGAGTCCAATCCAAAAGGGTGCATTACCATCTGGGTGACGATAGGGGGCGCTTTTTTCACATCTGAGCGCCTGGCGGGGCAGGTTTACCAACGGTAGACTCGGTTGATGAAATATGAATTCAGATTGCTAATAAAAAAAATTAAACGAGAATTCTCGTGATGGGCATTCAACCCGCGGGCTGATAACCCGAGATATCTCGTGATGGGCATTCAAAGTGTTAAGCACCCCCCACAGCCCAAATGAAATAGTCTCTAGTTCAGTGGCGGCCGCGCCATAGGGGGCGATGGGGCGCCGCCCCCCCTGGTGAAGAGAGCAGGAGAAGAAGAAAATTTTTTATTTTTATTTTAGACCGCTAAAAATAAATTAAACATGTTTAAAATGAATAATATTTACTTATTTTAAGTATGTTTGTGTTTCAAATGCACAATGACGTTAATATATCAAATATAAATCATTGTTTTGTGATTCACATGACGTCACTGTCTCTCCTGATATAGAGAGTACCTCTAAAGCTGGGCGCATAGATGTAGCGCGCAGACTGTATCATCGCAGCCAATGTAAATAGAAGAAGCAAATACATTTCGCCTATCAGTGCGTTGTAATCGGGGCATGTTTTTCTAGCGCTCGAAGCAAGCTCTGTGCCACTGTACTCGTCACGTCGTCAGACAGAAAAGAATGCGAGGAGGAGCCAGTCAGTCCTATTTTATTTATTCAGTTTCGATTCAGTGCGTTAGCTTAGCTAGGCTTGTGGTTCGGTAATAAGATATAAGAAGTGTATTCTCAGGAGTTGGATAGATCAGCACGAGATACTGTACATTACTGACACTGTTGGATTTTATTTGGATTTATATGGAGTCTGGACAGTGGACATACACTTTATCAAGACTGGCCGGACCACAAAAGCTTCTCGAAGGGATAATGCGACGGCTCGAGGCTCGTTCCTTCCAACCAACAAGTGAGTCTAACAATATGTACTGTTCTGTAGTTACTGAAACTGATTGAATATGGCAAGTCAAGATTCAAGAGGTTTATTTGTCACATACATGATACACATAAGTGCAGTGAGATCTGATATGAGTGAGTGAGTGGCGCGATATATATATCTCTCTCTTTCTTTCTGTCTCTTTCTCTCTCTCTCTCTCTTTGTTTCTCTCTCTCCCTGTCTCTCATGCTCCCTCTCTCTCTCCCTGTCTATCTCGCTCTCTCTCTCGCTCTCTCTCTCTCTCCCTGTCAATCTCGCTCTCTCTCTCTCTCTCTCTCTCTCCCTGTCTATCTCTCTCTCTTTCTCTCTCCCTCTCTCTCTCTCTCTCTCTCTCTCTCTCTCTCTCTCTCTCTCTCTCTCTCTCTCTCTCTCTCTCTCTCTCTCTCTCTCTCTCTCTCTCTCTCCCTGTCTATCTCGCTCTCTCTTTCTCTCTCTCTCTCTCTCTCACACGCAGTACGCGTTGACTGGAATAAAAAAAAAACTTTACAATTTACATACAATTGTCCCTTTGTTCATTAATGTTTAACCTAAATGTAGAACAACTCGCCAAAAGTGGCTATTGTAGTGATTGTTCACACAGAACTGTTGTTTGGAATAGTAGTCCCCCCCGAACGATTTATGGTGTGGCACTTCCGGCCACCTGCATTCATTCTTGCTATCGAGTCGAGTACGTCGACATGTTGTTATACTGGTGAATAATAGGTGAATAGAGTTAGGTTCAACTTCGAGACTCCGACTCCTTTCTCTCAACGCTACACTATTGAAAAAAGCATTTCAATAGTCCACCCCCCTCCCCCGTGCGCCCACCCAAACGTGAATCGGACCGGCCGCCACTGCTCTAGTTAATAGTCTAGTTCATAGCAGTGGCGGTCCTAATTCAGCAGCGGCACAGCTGAATTATTCACCTTTAACATTCACTTTATATTCGTTGGATATACACTGTATACGGTAAAATATTATTATATACTTTTTTTGTTTTCTGTTACTGTACTTGCATGTCATTTTAGCCACCTTAATTGTTAGTTTCATTATGCATTGTGTGTTGAGTACTGACTTTTAACAATTTTGTTTTGCAATAATAATAATAAAAAAAAAAAAAAACATTCACTTTAGACACTTTAACCTCTTAAGCCCGGAGCCCTATTTTCTGAAAATCCGCCTAAAATACATACCTAAGTAAATGGAATATTGCTCCACTTCTACAAGGTCCATTTGCATGTTCTTGGTATCTAGGGACATCTATGGACCTCAGTGAATGTATTCCCACTGTCAGAATATTGAATATAGAATAGATATTGTGTCTATTACTAGGCTTGCTTAAATTGTGATGAAACAAAGGAGAATATGAATTATGATTTTTCTTTGCATCTTTGACAGTGAATAACACCATGCTAAAAATGACCAGACATGAAAAACTGCCACTGATCTCGTTCAGTACCTGCTTGAGATCACGTTTACAAAAAATCGAAGGAAATTAATAAAGGGAAGATGATTAAACAGAAGGTTTTGTAGATACAGTACTGAATTCTCCCATCCGGACCAATGCATTTTGATATTATTATAGAATATAGAATAGCAGGCTTATAAATTACCTTATTATAGCCAATTCGCACATTTATGGATTGTGCCAAATCTTATCTTTCAAATGCCTGAGTTCAATTTGGATTTAGTATCACCAGGCGTGCATAAGAACAGATAATTAAATCTACTGTATGTAGAGTAGGTTTATTATTCTGGCCAGAGTGCCGCCATTTTGAAACTAACTTCAAATATGAGTGTTGCTACATGCTAAAAATAGGGGAGACAAACTAACTGCGCTCCAATATATGCCAATAACGTTAAGTTTTGTGGTTTATTATCCCGAGTAATAAGAGATATTAAAAAAATGCATACAGAAGTTATTTGCTTTAAGCCCCATAAAGGCCTTTGGGAAGTGTTGTTTGGAAAAATTCCAACGCTCATTGAAAAACTGAAATTGAAAACTACAATTCCCTATGGTACATTTTTCAAAATGGCCGACTTTCGCTAACTAAACAACCAAAAAACTAAAACTAAAATCTATCTAATAACACTTTAACCTATTGGTAAACTAATGTATTGATGATAATATACATTATAGGGCTGACCCTATTAATCGATTAGTCGACTAATTGGTCGAAAGGAGCCGTAGTCGACTGGCCAACCTCTTAGTCGAATATAATTTTTTATTTTTATTTTTTTTTATCATTCTTTCCAAAAGAAAAGAGGCCTAGAATGCTAATGGCACGCTAATGGCACGCATACCAGAGGCTAACTGCCTATGAAAACAGGCACAGAGGCACTGAAAGAGGATTTCACCCATCTAATGAACACACTAGACTAGACAAAAAAAGTTGTATCCATCAGTGGACCAATTGCATGCTTTTGCAGAGGACAAGAAGCCTTCAGTCAACTCCTTCAGACATTAAGCACCCCCCACAGCCCAAATGGAATGATAAAAAGTTAAAAAATTCAAAAAATAAAAAAAGAAATAAAAATAACATTATACTTTTTTTTTAAGTCGACCAATAGTCGACTAACGGCAAATTTTGGCCAATCCTAGTCGACCATCCAAATCCTTAGTCGGGGACAGCCCTAATACATTATAACTGCTGTTGTGACATGGTTATGAATGATGTTTATACTTGAATACGTTTGAAAAAAAAAACAATAATTTTGTCAGTCTGGAGAGGTTGATTTATGAAGTGATGTCATTTGCGGTCCGCCGACGGACCAAACACTTTTCAACACTACCTCTACCATTTTTTGTATATTGTATATTTTGTATAGTGTTTGGTCTTTATTCTTTAACTTTTTACTGTATGAAACACAATTTCAGGAGGGTCATACTGAAGGATATCAGAGTTTCAGCCTTATCAACGCGTCATCTGCCATTCCGTGAAGTCTCTGTGTTGTGTTTGTTATTTGTTTGTTGATGGCAATCCTACTGACTGTCACACTGTTCGATGCATCCATAACAGAAGAATTAGGACTGGAAATGTGATATCTTTGTTTTGTGTGATGTTTATTTTCATAAACCAAAGGTCTCGTACAGAATGAAACAAATTGAAAGTCTTTAAAAGGTGAAGAAACTAGATCTCTCTCTTGGTGGTTGCAGCCTAGCTCACTAGCCGAAGCCTGTCCTGTTAGCCGGTAGCTATCTGATCTATTAGCCTAACTCTCCCTGTGGCTGCTTCCCCTCCCCCGCCCCACAGGCCCGGAGGAGGCTGGAGCTCTCTCCTGTTACATTTCGTTCTTGTATCTCGTTCTGCTCTATGGGATATTAACTTGTTACTTTGAAAGATTCCGCTACATGTACTTTACACTTGTCCGGCCACGCACCTTTCCGCATATATGCATATAGGCGAGGGGTGTGACCGTACTTCCGCCTTCCCGAGTCTTGACCTTCATTAGGAAGACAATCAGGGGTCTTCCGTGAGTGAGAGCAGAACGCGTGTGTGTGAACGAGTACGCGATAGTTTAACGTTTGGTTAATGCAGCAGCGGACGTCACTACACTGCACGCTCCTCCAGCCCCTCCGAGCCGTTACCCCAACAGTCACCTGCCCAGCGTCTACCCAGCCCCGCTGCCTGTTATCGCGGGATCTCCCGACGGCCATCTTACCATACGGACGGTTGGTGGTGAGAGCAGGCCCGCCATTTGGATAAGTACAGCGGCGCTCCGAGTGCTGAAACTTTATCGGTAGACATTTTCTCTGTGTGGCGCGGGCTCTCTAAGGGCGAAGATAAACGGTGCTTTGAACTGATGCTGGCAGCAGTGTCTAGGGGCGCCCGACCATTTATTATTTTGGGGAAAAGCCAGCTATAGATAAGATCTTTTATTTGATAACGTGGGCCCACTGTCAATCTGGTTTGAGTGTAATAATAATGTGTGTTTTCTTATAAAAAATCCCATTGAACTCCTTTACTCCTTTCCCTCTTCCCCCACCTACGGAGAAGCGGAGCAGTAGATAACCCTTAAAGGGAAGAGGTTATTACTGTGTCTAGCCCAGTGTGGGGATAACTTGAGTCTGTAGTACAGAGCGAGAGCACTAGGTGCCCAGTGTGGAAATAGCCTTTATAGGTGTGTGGTAATTTGTAACGTGAAACAGACTTCAGTAAAGGAGACGTAAATGGGAGCACTGCGTGTGTGTCTTTAATGTGCATTCTGTCTAACCCTTTTCTTTTCCCACACCCTGCCTATAGTCATTGTGAAAGGTCTCCACTCATCATTGAGGAAGGGTACTGCTTTGGGGAGCGAATATATCATCCATCTTTACTGCCATCGGGTGTGGGAAGGCCCAGGAAGTATTGGGGGAAGTGTAGGTGTGTGGGGAGCTACTGCTGATAGCCCTGGAGGGCAAGAAGGACCAGCGTACCATTCCTAGGTCAGTGAATCCTAGGCCCCATCCACTCCTGCTGCTCGACCTCCACTTCAACATTCCTGGCCTACAGTCGGGGACCCAGCTGGACCCAGCTCTGCTGCGTTCTCGCTACCAGGTAGCCGTGTACAACCACTCCCATAAAGCAGGGATAATCCACCCACATGTTTATTTTATTTTATTTTTGATTAAATCAGCTTTTATTATACATAGCACCATTATGTTGTGGACCGCACCCCACGTCACTATCTGCTACACTTCTCCAGGAACAGAAAACATCTCACTAGTCCTGTGGCGTTCGGAGTAAAAGCAAGCAAACCATGGACCATGAGTAATGTGTGTAAATCTTTAAAAACAAGTTAAAAGACATGTTTAACTCCACATTGTTACACGTAAATCTTTAGGTAATAATAATAATTAAAAAAAATACTATTCTAAAATCCATCTGGTTGAAGATCTCTCTTGAATTGTAATCCCTCATCCAGTGTAAATGTGAAGGCGGGGTGGCTGCCACATTGGAGAACACCACAATTTCTATTGGGCAATCCAATGCTATGGCCTTTGCCTCACTCATTGCCAGACACCTCATCCTACTCAACTGGAAGGCAGCCACCCCCCCTTCACATTTACACTGGATGAGGGATGTTATGTCTCTCATACATATAGAGAAAATCAGATTCACAACACAAGGCCACACAGATACTTTTCACAAAACATGGCACCCTTTTTACTTCACTTCAAAACCCATATGACCTAAGTCCCTTCTCCTTCCAAACTTGGGGGGTTGGGTAGGAGTGGGGGGGGGGGGGGGGAGGTTGGGTAGGAGGGGTGGGTGGGGGACACTTTTCAACTGTACAAGCAAAACTGTACATTGGAATATTGACCATACTTGGTAATTTTTACTGTACATTGGAGGGGGTTGTGTTAGGACATTTACAGGGGCCACTTTCGAATTGCAGTCTCCCGTAGGTGTTTTTTGAGAGTGTTTTGGAAAGTGGGTAGTGATTCACATTCCTTTACAGCTTTGGGTAGGGCGTTCCACATTGATGTGGCATAATTGCGAAACGTGTTTAGTCCCTTGTTTGAGCCGAATCTGGGTTTAACATGATTTGTGGAGTTCCCTCTGGTGTTGTGATCGTGGTATTCACTGACCTTTGGGAAGTATTTTGACATGTACATGGGTACCTTGGTCGTGTAGTGTATCTTGTAGACCAGGCCCATTGCAAGTTGCTGTACTCTGTCATCTACTCTAAGCCATCCTAGGTTGTCAAAGTGGGCAGGGGTGAGGTGGGTTCTAGGAGTAAGGTCAAGCAGTAGTCTGACCAGTTTGTTTTGAGATGTTTGTAATTTAGTTTTTAGCGCCTTTGAGGTGCTTTGGTACCATGTGGTGCAAGCATAGTCATAGTACCCTTGAATGAGTGCTCCTGCCAGAGTCTTCAGGGTATTCTTGTTTACCAGTGAGGAGATCCGGTACAAGAATCGAGTTCGTTGGTTGACTTTTTTTTATTACATTGGATGCCATTTTGTCACAGGAAAGATTTGCCTCTAGGATGGAACCCAGGTAGGTATTATCTTATTTCCTTGTGACAATATTGTCACCCACTGTAACTGAGAAGCCGTCGGTCTTGCTGAGCTTGTTATTTGAACCGAAGAGAATGGACTCTGTTTTGCCCATGTGTAATGATAGTTTGTTATCAGCGAGCCATATGCAGATTTTGCCTAGTTCTGAGCTGAGGGTTTTTTCAACCTCTAACTTGTTCGTGTCAGAGACCAGCAGGGCTGAGTCGTCCGCAAACAGGAACAAGTTGCAGTCACAAGCTGACGACATGTCATTTGCATAAATTAGGAACAGTAGCGGACCTAGTATGCTTCCTTGTGGAACACCACAGCTTACTGTGAGGGGGGGGGGGGATAGGGTACCGTTTACCTCCACCATCTGCTCTCTCCCCTCCAGGTAGGATTGCATCCAGCTCACTGATAGACTATCAAAACCAATTGCTTTTAGTTTGTCAATCAGAATGGTGTGTCGAAGGCCTTTTGTAGGTCCAGCATGACCAT
Source organism: Notolepis coatsorum (assembly GCF_963971535.1). Taxonomy (NCBI): domain Eukaryota; kingdom Metazoa; phylum Chordata; class Actinopteri; order Aulopiformes; family Paralepididae; genus Notolepis; species Notolepis coatsorum. The sequence continues at coordinate 210,614,761 of NC_140165.1, forward strand.
GCCGCAGTATTTGCCCGCGTCCACCTCTTGTTTGATGTGGTCGTTTAAATAGAGAAGGCATGTGTCAGTGGAGTGGGATGTTCTGAAGCCAGATTGGAATTCGTAGGTTAGATTTTTTTTCACAAGGTATTTTTCGACCTGTTTGTATAAAAATGACTTTCGAGATGGAGGTAAGGATAGAAACAGGGCGGTAGTTGCCTGGGTCTAATTTACTGCCTTTTTTGTGCAGGGGTGTTACTCTCGCAATTTTGAAGTCCTTGGGGACGTGTCCCTGTTTTATGGAGAGGTTTATTATGTGTGTGATGACTGGGGTGATGGCGGCTGCAGAGTCTCTGAGGAATTTGGAAGGGATGTTGTTATGGCCAGTGGCCTTGTTAGGTTGGAGGGCGCTCAGTTTTTTGAGTACCTCAGGAAGTATTGGGGGAAGTGTAGGTGTGTGGGGAGCTACTGCTGATAGCCCTGGAGGGCAAGAAGGACCAGCGTACCATTCCTAGGTCAGTGAATCCTAGGCCCCATCCACTCCTGCTGCTCGACCTCCACTTCAACATTCCTGGCCTACAGTCGGGGACCCAGCTGGACCCAGCTCTGCTGCGTTCTCGCTACCAGGTAGCCGTGTACAACCACTCCCATAAAGCAGGGATAATCCACCCACATGTTTATTTTATTTTATTTTTGATTAAATCAGCTTTTATTATACATAGCACCATTATGTTGTGGACCGCACCCCACGTCACTATCTGCTACACTTCTCCAGGAACAGAAAACATCTCACTAGTCCTGTGGCGTTCGGAGTAAAAGCAAGCAAACCATGGACCATGAGTAATGTGTGTAAATCTTTAAAAACAAGTTAAAAGACATTTTTAACTCCACATTGTTACACGTAAATCTTTAGGTAATAATAATAATTAAAAAAAATACTATTCTAAAATCCATCTGGTTGAAGATCTCTCTTGAATTGTAATCCCTCATCCAGTGTAAATGTGAAGGCGGGGTGGCTGCCACATTGGAGAACACCACAATTTCTATTGGGCAATCCAATGCTATGGCCTTTGCCTCACTCATTGCCAGACACCTCATCCTACTCAACTGGAAGGCAGCCACCCCCCCTTCACATTTACACTGGATGAGGGATGTTATGTCTCTCATACATATAGAGAAAATCAGATTCACAACACAAGGCCACACAGATACTTTTCACAAAACATGGCGCCCTTTTTACTTCACTTCAAAACCCATATGACCTAAGTCCCTTCTCCTTCCAAACTTGGGGGGTTGGGTAGGAGTGGGGGGGGGAGGTTGGGTAGGAGGGGTGGGTGGGGGACACTTTTCAACTGTACAAGCAAAACTGTACATTGGAATATTGACAAGACCATACTTGGTAATTTTTACTGTACATTGGAGGGGGTTGTGTTAGGACATTTACAGGGGCCACTTTTGAATTGCAGTCTCCCGTAGGTGTTTTTTGAGAGTGTTTTGGAAAGTGGGTAGTGATTCACATTCCTTTACAGCTTTGGGTAGGGCGTTCCACATTGATGTGGCATAATTGCAAAACGTGTTTAGTCCCTTGTTTGAGCCGAATCTGGGTTTAACATGATTTGTGGAGTTCCCTCTGGTGTTGTGATCGTGGTATTCACTGACCTTTGGGAAGTATTTTGACATGTACATGGGTACCTTGGTCGTGTAGTGTATCTTGTAGACCAGGCCCATTGCAAGTTGCTGTACTCTGTCATCTACTCTAAGCCATCCTAGGTTGTCAAAGTGGGCAGGGGTGAGGTGGGTTCTAGGAGTAAGGTCAAGCAGTAGTCTGACCAGTTTGTTTTGAGATGTTTGTAATTTAGTTTTTAGCGCCTTTGAGGTGCTTTGGTACCATGTGGTGCAAGCATAGTCATAGTACCCTTGAATGAGTGCTCCTGCCAGAGTCTTCAGGGTATTCTTGTTTACCAGTGAGGAGATCCGGTACAAGAATCGAGTTCGTTGGTTGACTTTTTTTATTACATTGGATGCCATTTTGTCACAGGAAAGATTTGCCTCTAGGATGGAACCCAGGTAGGTAATATCTTATTTCCTTGTGACAATATTGTCACCCACTGTAACTGAGAAGCCGTCGGTCTTGCTGAGCTTGTTATTTGAACCGAACAGAATGGACTCTGTTTTGCCCATGTGTAATGATAGTTTGTTATCAGCGAGCCATATGCAGATTTTGCCTAGTTCTGAGCTGAGGGTTTTTTCAACCTCTAACTTGTTCTTGTCAGAGACCAGCAGGGCTGAGTCGTCCGCAAACAGAAACAAGTTGCAGTCACAAGCTGACGACATGTCATTTGCATAAATTAGGAACAGTAGCGGACCTAGTATGCTTCCTTGTGGAACACCACAGCTTACTGTGAGGGGGGGGGGGAATAGGGTACCGTTTACCTCCACCATCTGCTCTCTCCCCTCCAGGTAGGATTGCATCCAGCTCACTGATAGACTATCAAAACCAATTGCTTTTAGTTTGTCAATCAGAATGGTGTGTCGAAGGCCTTTTGTAGGTCCAGCATGACCATGCCGCAGTATTTGCCCGCGTCCACCTCTTGTTTGATGTGGTCGTTTAAATAGAGAAGGCATGTGTCAGTGGAGTGGGATGTTCTGAAGCCAGATTGGAATTCGTAGGTTAGATTTATTTTCACTAGGTATTTTTCGACCTGTTTGTATAAAAATGACTTTCGAGATGGAGGTAAGGATAGAAACAGGGCGGTAGTTGCCTGGGTCTAATTTACTGCCTTTTTTGTGCAGGGGTGTTACTCTCGCAATTTTGAAGTCCTTGGGGACGTGTCCCTGTTTTATGGAGAGGTTTATTATGTGTGTGATGACTGGGGTGATGGCGGCTGCAGAGTCTCTGAGGAATTTGGAAGGGATGTTGTTATGGCCAGTGGCCTTGTTAGGTTGGAGGGCGCTCAGTTTTTTGAGTACCTCATCTGTTGTTACCATTTCCAGTTTGAAGTCGTCTTTGTGGACTCCTAGGTTCTTGTAGTATGCTACTATGTGTTCTACCCCATAATGCCCTGAGTGGGAGGGTAGTTTGTTTAACAGTGTTGTGGCTATGTTTGTGAATAAACTATTTAAGTAATTGGCTACATCCAGCTTGTCTGTGATGAGCGTGTTGTCCGTCTTTATGTTTATGTTTGAGAATCTGGTTTTAAGTTTTTTACTGCAGCCTAGTTGGTTATTGAGTAATTTCCAAAGTTCACGTGGTTTGTTTTTGTTTTCCTCGGTTTTGTCATTGATGAATTTTTTTTGCTGTTTTGATCATGGAGTTTACGTCATTTCTTAGTCTGTTTTTTTCCAGTTTGAGTTCAGTCACGTGGGCTTGGAGTTCACTGCTCGTGCTTATGGTAAGCTTTGACTGACTTTTACGAAACTCAGAGCATTTCTTGTCTCTGGTTTTCATAGCGGTCAGTATTTCAGTGTGCATCCACGGCTCCGCGCGATTTTTTACCCTGGTGGTTCTTAGGAGGGCCATGTTGTTTAGTATCATTGAGAATTTGGTTTTGAAGCCAAGCCATGTTTCTTCAACCAGTGTACCATTGAGCTCATCTGACCAGTCCAGACTCTCCAGTTCAAGGTTAAAGGCCTCGCTAGAGTAGGTTTTGAGGTCTCTAGATGTGACTGTTTTGTTTTAGCTTTTTGTGGGTACAGAATATCATATAATGATCACTTAACCCGCATGCTATAACCCCTTTATTGGCGATCTTGGACTTGTCAGAGGTCAGGATGAGGTCAATGGTAGTCTGAGTTGACTCACATACACTTGTGTGGGTTGTGTGATTAGCTGGCTGAGGCCGTGCATATCACAAAACCTATTGTAGGATTTGAAGACGGGTGCATCTTTTTGTTGCATATCCATATTCCAATCCCCAATAAGAATAATTTCTGCATCCTCAGCTCCAGCTAAGCAAGCAAGGTAGGGATAAGGATATGATGTTATATAGTTTAGATATTGAGCCTTTGGTTGCAACCTTCACCTCCAAGATGTGGTCAATCACAGTTTTTGGAGGTATATGGGGGAACTGAGCACAAATCACGTATCTGCAAATATCTGAACATTTTAGTTTTTGGTAAGTTAAACTTTAGGGACAATTGTGTGAAGGACATAAATTAACTGTCTTGGTACAAATCGTAAATTCTCAGAATGCCATTCTTAGACCAGTTGCTGAAGGCTTCATCCACCATAGAGGGAGGAAAAATTAGGTTTTTGTGGACAGGTGAGGACGGTGACATGGCGTGGAGACCAAAGTGATTTCTGAACTGGGTCCAGATCCGGAGTGTGACTGGGAGTGAAGAGCAAAGTAAGGACTGCAAAGATGTTCTAGCACAGGATGCCCTTTCCATGTCCACCCATGCCGGCACCCATTGACAAAGTCCATAATGGGAATGACTCCAATAAAGAATGCTGTGAATATTTGCAGCCCAATAGTAGGCCAGGAAATTGGGTAGTGCAAAGCCTCCCTGCGATTTAGGCTTCTGGAAAGCCATTTTATTTATTCGGACTAGGCGTTTATTCCAGATAAAATCTGATATTGCCCTGTCGAGGGCTTTGAAAATTTACTTTGGAATTAAGGTTGGAATACTTTGAAATAAATACAGAAATTTCGGTAATGTGTTAATTTTCACGGTATTCACTCTGCCAACAAGTGATAAGGGAAGTGACGACCATCTGATAAAATCCTGCTTAGTGTGCTCCAGTAGAGGGGTGAAGTTGGACGCTATGAGATTAGAATGTTTACGTGTTATCATTATGGCAAGGCACCTCTAGATCAGGGGTTCCCAAACTTTTCAGGCCAGGGCCCAGAAAATAAGGCGTCAGAGAGCCGCGGCCCAATGCACATCGTCGGGCTTTTTTTTGCTTTTTTTTTTGCCAGGCGACTGATTTTTTAAGCCAAATATCACTTCAATCCTATTAAGTTAGTTCAAGTTAGTTATTCATTTATATGTGCTATTTATGAGAGGGCTAACTTGTTGCAAAATAATAATGATAATAATAATAGCCTCATTAAAATACTATTGTTGCTTCGGTTGTTTTCAGCGTTTTATGTGCATAATCTGTTATTTAGTTTGAAATGTTCGTTGAAATAAGTAGATTTTTCGTTTTTGTTTATTTATTAAGTTAATATAAAACCATATAGTCACATTTTAGAATACAATAGAATAGAATTTTAGAATACAACTAGAAACACTGTCCTGGCCTGCTTCTAAGTTCAGTGGCCTGACAAAAAAATAATAATAAAAAAATAAAAAATAAAAAATTAAATAATTTTTCTTTTTCTTTTACATTTTTTTTAAATCATCTCGCGGCCCACCTTTGGGTCGCGACCCCGACTTTGGGAACCACTGCTCTAGATCACTGTCGAATACACAGAGCTTGGGTAGGTCAAGTATTCCATTCTGGTTTTCAGAGTAAAGCCAGAGGAACAGCCATTCTGATTAACAAAAACACACCCTTTACTCCATCTGATGTGATCTCTGACCCTAATGGCAGATTCATTATAGTTTCAGGAACTCTTTATTCTACAAGGGTAGTCCTAGTCAATGTATATGCCCCCAACTTTGGTGACATGCATTTCATTAATAAACTCATCTCCTCACTCCCTGACCTGAACTCTAATCAACTGATTATGGGAGGTGACTTTAATTGTGCTCTTAACCCAGCTTTAGATCGATCATCATCTAATCCAGCTCCACAATCTCATACTGCTAGAGCTATTGTGTACTTCCTGAAGCAATACGGTATTTCAGATGTCTGGCGCTTCCTTCACCCCTCCGCCAAACAGTACTCTTTCTTTTCACCAGTTCATCATACATATTCTCAAATTGATTATTTTTTTTATTGACAACACATTTCTATCTCAAGTGCGTTCCTGCTCTTACGATAGCATCGTCATCTCAGACCACGCAGCAATAGTCTTAGAGCTAGCCTTCCCGGACAAATGCCCCTCATTCAGGCCGTGGAGACTAAATCCATTATTGCTATCTGAGAACTCATTTTCGTCGTCGTTCCTGGCCACTAAGATACATTTTCTTATTGAGTTAAATTCTCTCCCTGGCATGTCTATGGCCATCATTTGGGAAGCTCTTAAAGCTTTTCTCCGTGGAGAAATTTTCTCAAACTGTGCTCGACGTAATAAACTGCGCAACAGCAGGCGCTCTGAACTTTCAGACCAAATTCTTAAATTGGATCATTCATATTCAGTCTCCCCGACACCTTCACTTTATAATGAAATAGTGACTTTACAGACAGAATTTAACCTCCTCTCCACCAGTCATGCTGAGCAGCTTCTACTCAAATCACGCCAGTCTTTTTTTGAATTTGGTGACAAACCTGTTAGGGTTTGTAACCGACCCCAAGCGCAACGGCACAGAGAGAGTTGTTTCAGAGTTAGCCAAAGCAAGGGCGTATTTATTCTCAGAGTCACAAGATAGAATTAGGTTGAGCAACAGAACAAACGGGGAATCTGGCATGTGAAGAATGTTGCGGCTCTGCAGATTCTCCCAGTAGGTGGTGGTGAGGAATTAGCTTGTGACGTCTGAGCCGCTCTGCAGATCCTCCCAGCATACACTCCAGGTGGAAACGGAGGGAGAGAGAGAGATCCCAGTTAGCCCAGCGCACAACAGAAACAGAGAGGTGACTGATCCAAATAAATATCCAAGTGACTTGATCTTCAGTGTGATACACACAGTTAGCAGAGTCCAGAGAAAAAACAATACGGTAATCCAAAGTGTAAATCCAACAACAAAAATTAGGTGAGAACAGTATAACAAAAACGGGATCTCTTCGGTGTTTCACAAACACACAAAAAACGGGTGATCCAAAAAGAACTGTTTCCAAAAACTCACCAGAGCGCAACGCGTAAAGCGGGCAGATAAACGAGGCGCAGCTTCGTACGGGGAATCAGGTTCTCCACAGGGATACTTCACGAAAGTCCTGGGGAGCAACAGACAGGGAACAGCGACGGGAAAGACAGGCAGATGCAGGGAATATTCAAAACGATCCAACATCGATACTAGGGGAATCAGGGTATATAAAGCCACAGGGCGCTGATGACAAGCTGTGACAGCTGCGGGATGAAATTGATCATTGCTCCAGAAGCGTGTGGTGGGAAGAGCACCAATCAACACGGCATCTTACAGGAAAGAAGCGTGTGGCGGGGAATGCAATTAATTAACAAAATACCTTAAAGGAACGGAGCGAGTGGGTGGGGAGCGGACCAAACCTCACAGTACCCCCCCCTCCACGGGAGCCACCCGGCGACCAGGCCGACCCGGCTCGCCCGGATGGGCACGATGGAAGTCGGTGATCAGGCCGGGATCTACGATGAGCCGGCGGGAGACCCAGCTCCGTTCCTCCGGACCGTACCCCTCCCAGTCCACCAGGTACTGGAACCCCCGACCCCGCCGTCGAACGCCCATCAACCGGCGGACCTGCCACTGGGGGTGACCGTCCACCATCTTGGGAGGAGGTGGTTCCGGAGCAGGAGGCATCAGGGGACTGAGAGAGACAGGCTTAACCCGGGACACATGGAAAACGGGGTGAATGTGCATGGACGCAGGAACCTCAAGACGCACCGCCGCCGGACTGAGGACCTTCAGAACCTCGAAAGGTCCGACGAACCGGGGGTTAAGTTTCTTGGCCGAGGACCGAAGTGGGAGGTCCCTCGCGGAAAGCCACACCCTCTGCCCAGGGTGGTACATCGGCGCAGGAACCCGGCGCCGGTCAGCCCCACGACAGGCGCGCTCTGATGACCGGAGCAGCGCGGTCCTGGCGATCTCCCAGACCCGACGGCACCGGTCGAGGTGGTCCTGTATGGAGGGAACTGCCACCTCCGTCTCCTGTGCAGGGAAAAGAGGGGGTTGGTAGCCCAGGGATACCTCAAAGGGTGAGAGGCCGGTGGCGGAACTGACCATGGAGTTGATGGAGTACTCGACCCAGGGAAGGAAACGGCTCCAAGAAGCTGGTCTCTCGGCAGCCACACACCGAAGAGCAGACTCCACGCTCTGGTTCATCCTCTCCGTTTGTCCGTTAGTCTGGGGATGATAACCAGAGGAAAGACTGACCGTTGCCCCCAATCCCTTGCAAAAAGCCCGCCATACCTGGGAAGTGAACTGGGGCCCCCGGTCCGAGACGACGTCCTGGGGAAAACCATGGAGGCGAAACAGGTGGTGTGTCAGGAGGTCCGCCGTCTCGGCCGCCGAGGGAAGTTTGGGAAGGGCCATGAGGTGAACCCCCTTGCTGAACCGATCCACCACGGTCAGAAGGCACGTGTTCCCCTGGGAGGAGGGAAGACCCGTGACGAAGTCCAGCGCCACATGTGACCAAGGACGGCTCGGAATGGGAAGCGGCTGTAATAGCCCGGAGGGTGCCTGGTGGGAGGCCTTGCTGCGGGCGCAGACTGCGCAGGCCAGTACGAACTCCTTGACGTCGTTCCTCATGGTGGGCCACCAGAATCGACAAGCCAGGAAGGAGAACGTGCGATGAACACCCGGGTGGCAGGCGAACCGGCTGGTATGGCCCCACTGGAGGACCCGGGACCAGACCGAGTCGGGGACGAAGAGACGATGAACCGGTACATTGCCTGGAGCGCGATGGAAGCGTAGGGCACGCCTTACCACCCCCTCGATGCCCAAGGTGACGACTCCTACCACCCTGGCCTCTGGGAGGATGGGAGTCGGGTCCTCAGTGGTTGGAGCCCCCTTGGAGTGTAACCGGGACAGGGAGTCGGCCTTCGTGTTGCGGGAACCAGGGCGAAACGTCAGCGAGAAGTCGAACCGACTGAGGAAGCTGGCCCATCTTGCCTGCCGGCCATTGAGGCGCTTGGAAGCACGGATGTACGTCAGGTTCTTGTGGTCCGTCCAAATGGTAAACGGCTCCTCGGCCCCCTCTAGCCAATGACGCCACTCCTCCAAGGCAGCCACAACCGCCAGCAGCTCCCGATTGCCGATGTCATAGTTCCTCTCGGCAGGGAGGAACCGACGCAAGTAGAAGGCGCACGGATGTACCTTCTGGTCCGTTGCCGACCGCTGGGATAAGATAGCTCCCAGTCCAGTATCCGAGGCATCCACCTCAACGATGAACTGTCTCTTGGGGTCTGGATGGAGCAAGATCGGGGCGGAAGTGAACCTCTTCTTGAGGGAGCGGAACGCAGCACACGCCGCTGGGGACCAGTCGAACGGCAGGGCGGGAGAGGTCAGTCTGGTAAGCGGTTCCGCCACTTGACTGTAGTTCCGGATGAACCTTCGGTAGAAGTTGGCGAACCCGAGGAAGCTCTGTAACTCCTTCCGAGAGGTGGGTTCCGGCCATTCCTCCACGGCCTGGATCTTGCGAGGATCAGCTCGGGTCAAGCCTTTCTCCACGATGAAGCCCAGGTAATCGACGGAGTCGGAGTGGAATCGGCACTTCTCCGCCTTGACGAAGAGCCGATTGTGGAGGAGGCGCTCCAGCACATGGCGGACATGCTGGATGTGTTCCTCGAGGGTCTTGGAGAAGATGAGGATGTCGTCTAGGTATACTACCACAAACTCCTCCAGCTTGTCACGAAGGACGTCGTTCATGAGCGCCTGGAATACCGCCGGAGCGTTGGTGAGGCCGAACGGCATCACCAGGTACTCGTAGTGGCCCCTGGGAGTCTTGAAGGCGGTCTTCCATTCATCGCCCTCTCGGATACGGACTAGATGGTAGGCACTCCGGAGGTCCAGCTTGGTAAAGACGGTAGCCTGGGTGAGAGGCTCGAAGGTGGAGTTCATGAGAGGTAGAGGATACTTGTTCTTAATGGTGATCTCGTTGAGCTGGCAATAGTCGATGCAGGGTCGAAGGTCTCCGTCCTTCTTCCCAACAAAGAAGAAACCGGCCGCCACAGGAGAGGAGGAAGGCCGAATGAGTCCTGCTTCCAAGGACTCAGAGATGTATTGATCCATCGCTGCCTTCTCCGGGACGGTCAGACTGTAGAGGCGGATGCCGGGAAGGGGAGCCCCTGAGCGGAGGTCGATGGCACAGTCGTAAGGCCGGTGAGGCGGAAGGGCCTGAGCCCTGGACTTACTGAAAACCTCCATGAGGTCGTGGTACTCGGGGGGTATGGCCGAGAGGTCCGGAGGCGGCTCACCAACGGATCTCCGGGGCGGGGGACAGGACGCCGCCTGAAGACACTGGGCATGACAGGAGGAGCTCCAACCCTTGATGGTACCGGAGGACCAGGCGATGTGGGGCTCGTGCAGCGCGAGCCAGGGCCGGCCCAGGACTACTGGGACAAGAGGGGATCTGGTGATAAGGAACTGGAGTCTCTCAACGTGGTTACCAGCAATGGTGAGCAGGACAGGGCAGGTGCGTTGAGTGATGTCAGCCAGGCGGTGTTGGTCCAATGCGAATACCTCCAATGGCCTCACTAGGTCCTCAAGTGGAATGTTGGCCCGGGTAGCAAACTCGAAGTCTAGGAAACTCTCGTCAGCCCCCGAGTCAATGAGTGCCTCCACCGTGGCCCGTTGGTCCGCCCAGGCCAGGGTGACGCTCATCAGATGGCCAGGTGGTGCACGGCTCTGGGAACGAGAAAAACGGCTCACCAGGATCTCCCGGGGTCCCGGCGAGCCTGGTCTTTTGGCCGGGTGGGGCAGTTGGCGATACGGTGTCCCTCCCGACCGCAGTAGAGGCAAAGGCCGGACCTGAACCTCGCCTCCCGTTCAGCTTGGCTAAGATGAGAACGTCCCAGCTGCATGGGTTCCTCCTCGGGTACCGAACGGGAGGGAAAAAAACCACCAGTCGTGTTGGGAGCAGGGCGACCAGCAGTACCGTCACGAGTACGGGGGGTCCGGAGTACCTCTGGAGGTCCCTGTCGGGTTCTCTCACGTCTTCTCTCCTGGAGGCGTCCATCGATGCGAATGGCGAGGCTGAACAGGTCCTCGAGGGACTCAGGTTCCTCACGGGTCGCGAGCTGGTCCCTGACTGCGTCGTTGAGCCCCCTCATGAAGGTAAGACGAAGTGCTTGATCGTTCCAACCGCTCTCCGTAGCCGCCAGTCTGAACTCCAGCACGTAGTCGGTAACCCCGCCGCTGCCCTGCCGGAAGGTACCCAACCGGGCTCCAGGGACCTGACCACGGGCTGGATGGTGGAAAACCCTGCGGAGCTCAGCCACGAAGTCTGGGTAGGAGAAACAGAAGTCTGCCTCCATTGCCCAGGAGGCAGTGACCCACTGGGCTGCCCGGCCTGAGAGCAAGTTATGTAGGCCACTCGGGCTCCCCTTGAAGTGAAACGACTGGGTTGATGACGAAAAACCAACTCACATTGCATGATGAATGTGGCACAATCCTCGAAGTTACCGTCGAACAGCCATGGTTCGGAGAGACGGGGCTCCCGAGGTGCGGGATCGGGAGGCGCGGGCCCTGCCAGGGCTGCGGGTGATGCTCCGGCCAAGGCTCCTGAAGGAAGTGGGGTTACAAGCAAGGTGTTAACGGTTTCACTCAGCGTGTGTAAGTGGAGGAGAATACTAGACTGCTGGCTAGCCAGAGAGCCCAGGGACCCCTGAATAGGCAGGACCTGCTCTCGGAGTTCCTGTACAGCAGCCGCAGCCGCATCTAGCAGTAGGCTGTGGCCCTTGGTTAACTCTATCTGGCCTGCCAATGCTGTTCTGACTCTCTCTGTGTCGGCTGGGGTCGTCATGGTTGGATCGTAATGTTAGGGTTTGTAACCGACCCCAAGCGCAACGGCACAGAGAGAGTTGTTTCAGAGTTAGCCAAAGCAAGGGCGTATTTATTCTCAGAGTCACAAGATAGAATTAGGTTGAGCAACAGAACAAACGGGGAATCTGGCATGTGAAGAATGTTGCGGCTCTGCAGATTCTCCCAGTAGGTGGTGGTGAGGAATTAGCTTGTGACGTCTGAGCCGCTCTGCAGATCCTCCCAGCATACACTCCAGGTGGAAACGGAGGGAGAGAGAGAGATCCCAGTTAGCCCAGCGCACAACAGAAACAGAGAGGTGACTGATCCAAATAAATATCCAAGTGACTTGATCTTCGGTGTGATACACACAGTTAGCAGAGTCCAGAGAAAAAACAATACGGTAATCCAAAGTGTAAATCCAACAACAAAAATTAGGTGAGAACAGTATAACAAAAACGGGATCTCTTCGGTGTTTCACAAACACACAAAAAACGGGTGATCCAAAAAGAACTGTTTCCAAAAACTCACCAGAGCGCAACGCGTAAAGCGGGCAGATAAACGAGGTGCAGCTTCGTATGGGGAATCAGGTTCTCCACAGGGATACTTCACGAAAGTGTGAGGTTTCTGTCCTTGCTCACTTACTCGCTCTGTTCCTTTAAACCACCTCGCTCTGTTTTCCATTTGTTTCTGTTAATCATTTCATTCCCCATTCACACGCTTCTTCCCAGAGATGTCGCTGATTGGTTCTCTCCCGTCCACACGCTTTTCAATCACATCCCCCAGCTGTCACTGCTTGTCAATCAATCAATCCCGTATTATTTATACCCCGTTTCCCCACTCAAGTTTGTTGGATCGTTTTGATATTTTTCTGTTTGCATTCGCCGTTCCTGCTGCTGCTGTTGTTCCCTGTGCTTTACCTCCAGGATATCCAAGAAGCCTTCCTCTTGGACACCTTTTTCCCTTGGCGACGCGCTCGCTCCGCTGCTGTTCCAGCGCTCTTTACGCACAACGCCTGGGTGAGTTTTTAATGACTGTTGTTGTGAAGGGCCAGATTAAACCGAATATATATATTTATATATATATATATTTAATTGTATTTGTATATTCTCTAATATTCCTTGATATCCCTTGTATATTCCTTGTACAATATGCATTGAATATCCATTCTAGCCTACTGAACATCCCATAATAGTCTCCATTCTACTATTGGTCGAGACCTTGGTGCCAGGCTGCCATACCCCCCAGACCCAGTTCAAACGTACCGCTCAACATGTACGAACAAGTCCTAGTTCCGCGTAGGAATCTGGCTACCGCACCACTAACGGTACTATTTGTTCATAGTGCGTATATATACTGCGCTACTAAAGTAGGACTTCCTTTTTAGTCCAGTTTCTTACCCTCCAATAGAGTGACAGACGTAAAGCCTCCCCGCGACGCCACGTGTGGGAGTAAGGCCAAGTTCGGCCTACCATCGGTATTGAGACATCGTGTATATTAATATTTGAATAGTCATATTTGGCACTATATCGTCGAGTTGGACGTAGTCTATTAAGTTAATAATAGTCTATTCATATGTAGTGCTTCGTGCGGTGAGAATACTATCGTAGTCAGTACCCCATCGTTTCGGGCAGAGAACTGGCTGCTTATCCAGGGTGGCCGACCCCATGTGAGGCTGCACCCGAGGAGCCCCAGAGCCGACGAGCGAGTGGACCTGCATACCGGATTATTCTACCGACGACAGCCCGCCTTCCCAGGCACGGATTATGCTTTGTATACAGTGATTATTCTATGGATAAAGACCAACACTGCCGTGTGTTGGAAACCCCCCCCCCGGAGAGGACGACAGGTGAGGAGACGCTCTACACGAAGAGGTCGCTTCACGTCTCTCCATCGTGGACCGGAGGAAGCCGGCCCACAGAGAGTCCAACTGCTTTCATCTGTGGATCGAGGATCGCTGAGGCACCGAGCCGCACAACCGTGGGTTCTCCCAGGATACCCTCGGCCAGACGGATACAGCCAGACTCTACCCCCCCCCCCCCCTTCTCCAGTTGTCTTACAAGCGACCGGAATTCCCCCCTAGTGTATCCAGTTCTATAATCATTAAAGTATCATTGCTATTATTCCTTAAATATTCCAGGTTGTATATTTACTGCCTGCGCCACCAGAGATTGGACGTTCTCTATTGATATACCAACGAATACTCTTGCCATAAAAGTGCATACTAATTCCCATTCATAAATGTGATTGATTTGATTAAGTGCTTGCTCTACACACCATCGCTGTGTAGAAATAAAGACCTATTTCTAATTCGTACATTTGTGTTGGATCCGTTTCATCTACGTGACAGTGTTCATCATAATATATTTATGCCGAGTACTGGGTGGCCGAATATTAAGTACAAAGGTAGTGGTAGTAAGTATCATATCTAGTAATACAGTCAGGGAATTGTACCCCTCAGTTACAATTGGTCCTTCGAGCCGGAGGGTAATTAGTGTAATATTAATATAGTGTTATTAATATTGAAATGGCCTATGATGAACACTCCACGAAACGATCCTCCTAACCAACGCCCGCAGCGCGAACGACGGCTCCCTCAGTACTTAGAGGCTTACGCTGTCAGTCAACAACCTAGTCTTCTACTAACAGTAACCGCGGTAAAACTAGAAAGTAAAAGTATGTCTAACCCCAACGCCCAGACTACCCCGACCATAGAGGCCCCCCTACGGGTTCTAATGTAACTGACCAAGTTCACGGTGGGGACCAGTGGGAACCAGACATGACTTCACACCCCGCCAGTACTGAAGAAGTAGTCCCCGATGAGTCCCGGGAGGAATACAACGCTACCGAGAGAGAACTCGGCACGGAAGAAGACGGGGAGAGCACCGTGGAGATAGAGCTCCAAGGCTCCGCAAGGAGTACCCTGAGGGAAGGCTCCCCTATACAACCGCCTTCTCCCAGCGAGGCAGAGAGGACCCTACAGCAGGCCTTCCTCATCAGCCTGAACGCCGCTGCTGAACGCGACCGACTGCAGATCCAGCAGCGGAGCGAAGAAGAGCATATACGTCTAGAAATAAGACGCATTCAGAGGGAAGAGAATGTGGCCCGAGACCGAGCAGACAGCCAGCGAGCAGCTGCTGGTGCTCTACGGGACGCAGAGCGCGACAGACAGCAAGCGCAACTAATAGAACAGCTGATCAGACGGACAACACCCTCTCCCTCCGCCAGAGGCTCCAGGAACTCGTCTAGACACACCTCCAGGGCGGCATCCCCTAGCCGAGTAAACAACCCTGAACTTGACCAACAGACGAGGTCTATACCCCCCACAGACCACCTCCCCCCACCGGTCCAAGCGAGACCTAGCAACCGGGAAGGAGCAGCATATCCTGTGGAGAGGCTAAACCAGAGACTACAAGCACTGGATGACCTAACTGAAGACGAAGAGGAAGAGGAGGAGAACCACGCCCGACGACAGCACAGTACTCTACCGGACCAGGAGGTCCGGTACAGCCCAGGCTATACTCCCGCGGAGCTGCGCTACAGACCCCCGACTCTATACACGGGTGAGCACGACGCACGACCCGCACCGAGGAACAGCACCTGGACAAGCGGGCCATGGTACACTGCCGGTACCAGCCCATACCAAGGAGCGGGAGGAGACTCGCCTAGGAGGCCTCTCCCCCAACGCTCGCCGATGTATCCACAGTCAGCGTCATACATTGGCACGCCTATGGTACCCGACTTCACCCAAGAGAACCGGGCCCAGTATACAGAACTCCGCATGTGTCTGGAGACCATGTTGGTGGATGTATTGGATCAATGCCATAAATACGCCATCCTACTGAAGCACTTAAAGGTACCCCGCGCACATAACATAGCGCTCGCCTACGCGACTTCCACCACCCCATACACAGCAGCGCTGGTAGCATTGGACCAGAGGTATGGGCGCATATGGGATTACGTGATCCAGGAGATCCGACACATCGACCGCTTACCCCCAGCAATAGACAATCGAGCACTGGACGACCTGTCCATCAGAGTGCAGTCCCTGGTAGGGATGTTGGGAGCGCAGAAAGAGAAGGGGAGGCATGAACTTTACGCCAACTCAAATGTGGAAAGGATCTTGGAGAAGCTGCCGCCCGCTCGACAGGAGCGTTTTAGGCGGCAGAGAGACCACCGAGACCCGAATGGCCCCGAACCGAACCTCCTCGATCTAGCAGACTTCCTGGCGAGAGAAGTCAGCAGCCTACGGCTAGATACATTCGGACGGAGCACCCCTGGCTCCAGAGAAGGAACCAGACGACTAAATGATGGAAGAAGATCGGTGACTGTGATGCACCAATCGGAGTCAGTACCGAGCAGCAGGAGCCACAGTACCCCCTCCAGAACGGAGAAGTGGAAGATAGTGTGCCCCTACTGTGAGAAAGAACACTGGCTAGCGCAATGTGACTCCTTCCCCAAGCTGAACGCGGAGGAAGCAAGTCAATGGATAAAGTCCAACAAGCGCTGTTTTCGCTGTGCGCGCTCACACATGGCAGCCGAATGCCGCTTAAAGAAAAGGTGCACCAAGTGCGATGGAGCCCATCTGGACATACTTCACGACAGTAACAGACGGCGCCCTTCACCCGCACCATCCAGCAGCAAAGCGAGCGTCATGTACATCGATCCCGCCAGCAGCAGTGGAGCCCGAGTACTCCTAAAAGTAGTGCGTGTGACACTAAGCTACCAGAATAAAGTCCTGGACACTTACGCCGTCCTCGATGACGGGTCAGAGAAGACCCTTCTGCTCGCCTCCGCTGCGGCCCAGCTAGGGCTGCGGGGAAGCGAAACCCAAATGACAATTCGGACAATAAGACGAGATTTGAAGACGATAAAGGGCGAGAATGTCTCATTCTCTATCGCAGCAAGCGGCCAGCCTGAGCGACGGTACCAGATTACAGACGCTTTCACCAGCCAAGAAATAGGACTGTCGCGGTACACATACCCCGTCGCCAAGCTGATGGAGAAATATGCACATCTGCGCAAGTTACCGATCCCGCTCATAGACAATGCTATGCCGACCCTGTTGATAGGCTCCGACCATGCAGACCTCATTGTCCCGATAGACCGGGTTCATACCGGACCCCGAGGCTGTCCTGCAGCAGTCGAGACCCGTTTGGGATGGACTCTCCAAGGCCCGCTCGCCAAATCTCTCAACCGAAGTACAGCCACTAGATGTCTCCACTCCCGAGTCACAGAGGGAGAAACCGCACTCCTGCAACACGTAGAGCGGTTATGGACCTTGGAACAAATGCCCTTTAAGAACGGAAAGAAAGACATTCGCTCTAAAGATGACATTTACGCCATTCACCTCCTCGAGACAGGGACCAAGAGAGTCCCGGTCAACGGCGTGTTGAGATACGCCACGCCACTCCTGCGGCGAGAAGGAATGCCTACTTTCCACGCCAAGACAGACGCCACAGAACGGTACCTGCTGAACACGGAGCGGCGCTTAGCCAAGAACCCCGCCCAAGAGAGTGTATACCGCGCTGAGATTGAGAAGCTCATCACAGCGGGACACGTCACAAAGATGGACATTAAAGAGGCTGACCAGACCACTGAATCGTGGTACGTGCCTCACCACAAGGTCCATCACAACAGTAAAGACCGCATAGTATTTAACTGCAGCTACCAGATCGGATCCCAAAATCTGAATAAAGAGTTACTGCCCGGTCCCACACTCGGCCCCTCCCTACTCGGCGTTCTACTCCGCTTCCGCCAGGAAAAGGTGGCCATCAGCGGGGACATTAAAGGAATGTTCCTGCAGGTGAGATTAGTAGAGGAGGACAAGCCCCTGTTACGGTTCCTATGGAGAGAGAAGCCAGGAGATGAGCACCCAGCCATCTACCAATGGGAAGTCCTCCCCTTCGGAACGACGTGCAGCCCCTGCTGTGCTACATTTGCACTACAGGAACATGTAGCAGAGGACCCAGCAGCGGACGAAGAGGTCCGACACAGCGTAAAGAACAGCTTCTACGTAGACAACTGTCTACAAAGCCTTTCAACCCAGGAAGAAGCCGAGGCTCTCCTGATTAAACTCCGCGCCTCATTGATCAAAGGCGGCTTTGATCTCAGGCAGTGGGCCAGCAGCGATCCGCAAGTACTGCGCAGCCTCTCCTCCGAGGACAAGGCAGCCAGCAGCGAGACCTGGATGGCTACAATCCCGGGAGAAGCCCAGGAGATGACCCTGGGATTGGGGTGGCGATTCAAAACAGATTCGCTTCACTACAGACACAAGCCCCTGACTACGGAGCAGGGAAGGCCGGCGGCGGCGCCGACCACCAGACGGAGTGTGTACACAACACTCGCCCGACAATATGACCCGCTAGGATGTATTCTACCGTACACCACCAGGGCAAAAATGATTGTACGAGCATTGTGGGACAAGGACCAGGGCTGGGACGACCCCATTCCTGCACACCTTGCATCCACCTGGAGAGAGTGGGAGATGGAGCTCCACTCACTCCCAGGCGTTAATATGCGCCGAAGCTACTTCCCACCCACGGTGAGGCCAGAGACATGTAAAATGGACTTACACGTCTTCAGTGACGCCTCAGAGGTCGCATACGGATCAGTAGCCTACTTGCGGGCCCAAGAAGAGGGGGGAGAGATCTACACAGCATTTGTCCTCGCCCGCTCGAGAATAGCCCCACGCAAGCAACAATCTATCCCACGCCTAGAGCTCTGCGCAGCCCTAGCCGGAGCGCACCTAGCCACGCTCATCCAACGTGAGCTCACCATACCGGTGTCTAGAACAATCCTGTGGTCAGATTCCACGACAGTACTCGCCTGGATCAAATCGGACTCATGCAAGTACAAAGTCTTCGTGGGAGTCAGAGTCACCGAGATTCAAGACTTAACCGAAGAGTTAACCGGAGAAACAGAGTGGCGCTACGTTGATACAAAACAGAACCCAGCTGACGTCATCACCCGGGGAATGCCCCTAGATGACCTCACCCGTCGCAATGTCTACAGTGACGGCCCAGTATTCCTAAAGCTCCCGGAAGGAGAGTGGCCCACGCCTATCCCGAGGGAAGCCAGTCAGGAGGAGGCTGAGAATAAGAAGCCTGTGTTCTGTGGATTGAGCACTGTTATCTCCGCAGACCCCAACATAGATGATTGCACTACCATAGAGAGTGCACAACAAAGGACATTCCTACTGCACTACCTACCGTCTCTACAGACCCGCCAGAAGTGGGTAAAGGAGAGAGACAATTTGACAGAAGGAACAGTCGTCATGATTATTGATCAATCACTGCCCAGAGCTATGTGGCCGGCCGGCCACGTAAGCAAAGTGATCACCGGTGCCGACGGCAAGGTCCGAGCAGCTGAAGTGCTTGTCCAGGGTCGCACTTACACCCGTCCCGTGGCGAGGCTCATAGAACTGCCCCGACTCCCAGACACAATCGATGATGACCATGACCCTATAACCCTATGACTTTGTGAAGTTGACTGACCCCTACAGCAAACCCTTATGTGTAAATAGACAACGCGATTAATCTGTCTCTGCTTAACTGATTAGGTCTGGGACCAATCAGGGGGTGGCTGTTGTGAAGGGCCAGATTAAACCGAATATATATATTTATATATATATATATTTAATTGTATTTGTATATTCTCTAATATTCCTTGATATCCCTTGTATATTCCTTGTACAATATGCATTGAATATCCATTCTAGCCTACTGAACATCCCATAATAGTCTCCATTCTACTATTGGTCGAGACCTTGGTGCCAGGCTGCCATACCCCCCAGACCCAGTTCAAACGTACCGCTCAACATGTACGAACAAGTCCTAGTTCCGCGTAGGAATCTGGCTACCGCACCACTAACGGTACTATTTGTTCATAGTGCGTATATATACTGCGCTACTAAAGTAGGACTTCCTTTTTAGTCCAGTTTCTTACCCTCCAATAGAGTGACAGACGTAAAGCCTCCCCGCGACGCCACGTGTGGGAGTAAGGCCAAGTTCGGCCTACCATCGGTATTGAGACATCGTGTATATTAATATTTGAATAGTCATATTTGGCACTATATCGTCGAGTTGGACATAGTCTATTAAGCTAATAATAGTCTATTCATATGTAGTGCTTCGTGCGGTGAGAATACTATCGTAGTCAGTACCCCATCGTTTCGGGCAGAGAACTGGCTGCTTATCCAGGGTGGCCGACCCCATGTGAGGCTGCACCCGAGGAGCCCCAGAGCCGACGAGCGAGTGGACCTGCATACCGGATTATTCTACCGACGACAGCCCGCCTTCCCAGGCACGGATTATGCTTTGTATACAGTGATTATTCTATGGATAAAGACCAACACTGCCGTGTGTTGGAAACCCCCCCCCGGAGAGGACGACAGGTGAGGAGACGCTCTACACGAAGAGGTCGCTTCACGTCTCTCCATCGTGGACCGGAGGAAGCCGGCCCACAGAGAGTCCAACTGCTTTCATCTGTGGATCGAGGATCGCTGAGGCACCGAGCCGCACAACCGTGGGTTCTCCCAGGATACCCTCGGCCAGACGGATACAGCCAGACTCTACCCCCCCCCCCCCTTCTCCAGTTGTCTTACAAGCGACCGGAATTCCCCCCTAGTGTATCCAGTTCTATAATCATTAAAGTATCATTGCTATTATTCCTTAAATATTCCAGGTTGTATATTTACCGCCTGCGCCACCAGAGATTGGACGTTCTCTATTGATATACCAACGAATACTCTTGCCATAAAAGTGCATACTAATTCCCATTCATAAATGTGATTGATTTGATTAAGTGCTTGCTCTACACACCATCGCTGTGTAGAAATAAAGACCTATTTCTAATTCGTACATTTGTGTTGGATCCGTTTCATCTACGTGACAGTGTTCATCATAATATATTTATGCCGAGTACTGGGTGGCCGAATATTAAGTACAAAGGTAGTGGTAGTAAGTATCATATCTAGTAATACAGTCAGGGAATTGTACCCCTCAGTTACAACTGTCTTTGATCAAATTCCGTTTTCGTGTGTTTTTATAACACTGAAGATTACCACCTTTTTATCAGACAGTCACTCACCCAGCGGTTGCCTTTTTGATTGTTTCACTGGGATAATATTTTGACCTAACATCTCCCACTGTGTGTTTTTCACACCGAAGATATTATCACATTGGATTGTATTTTGGACTTCGCTCTCGGTGTCTATTTTTGCACCGAAGATATTTTTCACTTGGGATTGTGTTTTGGAACATTGCTCACTGTGTGTGTTTACACGAAGATTAGTTCACTTGGATAACTTTTGTTTTTGGGTACAAGTCACCTCTCCTGTTCTCCTGCTCGTTCTACCTGCACCCTGTGTTGACTCGCTCCCTCTCTCTCTCTCTCGGTCCCGCATCACCTCGGAGATTCTGCCGAGAGAAGTCTGCAGAGCGGCTCTGACGTCAGCATCTGCTACCCCCTACTACCACCTCGGGAGAAGCTGCAGAGCAGCAGAACATTTCATTCCTTGCTTGTATTCCAGTCTTGTTTAGACTCTTCCTATTTCTGTGCTGTTTAATTAGTCTCAATAAACAAGCCCCTGTTTTTGGCAACTCTGAATCCTACTCTCTTGTGTCGTTGCGTTTGGGGTCGGTGTCAAACCATAACATTACGATCCAACCAAAATGACGACCCCAGCCGACACAGAGAGGGTCAGAACCGCACTTGCTAATCAAGTCGAGTTGACCGGGGATCACAGTCACCAACTAGAGAGGGCTGCGGTGCAGGATCTCAGGGAACAGGTCCTGCCTATTCAGGGGTCAATGGCCGCTCTGGCGGGACAACAGTCCGGTATTCTCGCTCAGCTTCACTCGCTGAGCGACACCGTTAATGCTCTACTTCCCTCACATCCTTCAGGAGCATTCACCGCAGCCCCAGCAGATCCCGCACCTCGGGAACCCCGTCTCTCCGTCCCACGGCTGTTCGACGGCAATCCCGAGGAGTGTGCCACATTCATCATGCAATGTGAGTTGGTTTTCCGTCATCAACCAAGCCGTTTTACTGCTCGAGGGTCCCAAGTGGCTTATATGACGAACTTGCTTTCAGGCCATGCTGCCCAGTGGGTCACTTCCTCCTGGGCAATGGATGCAGATTTTGTTTTCTCCTATCCAGACTTCATGGCGGAGCTCCGCAGAGTGTTCCACCATCCAGCCCGAGGTCTGGACCCCGGAGCCCGGTTGGGGACTTTCCGACAGGGGAGCGGCAGGGTGACGGACTATGTCCTGGAGTTTCGACTGGCGGCGGTGGGGAGTGGATGGAACGACCCTGCACTTCGCCTAACCTTCTTGAGGGGGCTCAGTGACGCAGTCCGGGACCAGCTCGCTACCCGGGAGTTGCCCGACTCCCTCGAGGACCTGTTTAGCCTCGTCATCCGCATCGACGGACGCCTCCTGGAGAGAAGGCACGAGAGGACCCGACTGTTACCGCCTGAGGTACCCCGGATTCCCCGGACGCATGATGTCACTCCTGGACGCCCTGTCCTCAACACTACTGGTGGTAGCAGGCCTCCCCGTTCGGTTCGCGAGGAGGAACCCATGCAGCTGGGACGCTCTCATCTGAGCCAGGCGGAGCGTGAGGCAAGGCTCAGGTCCGGTCTCTGCCTCTACTGCGGAGGTGCGGGACACCGAATCGCCGACTGCCCCACCCGGCCAAAAGATCAGGCTCGCCGAGACCCCGGGAGATCCTGGTGAGCCGTTTTTCCCATTCCCAGCGCCGCGCACCACCTGACCATCTGATGAGCGTCACCCTGGCCTGGGGGGACCAACGTGCCACGGTGGAGGCCCTCATCGACTCTGGGGCAGACGAGAATTTCCTCGACTTCGAGTTCGCTACCCGAGCCAACATTCCACTTGAGGACCTTGTGAGGCCCTTGGAGATCTTCTCGTTGGACCAACACCGCCTGGCCGACATCTCTCAACGCACCGGCCCAGTCGTGCTGACCATCGCTGGGAACCACGTCGAGAGAATCCAGTTCCTCATCACCCAATCCCCCCTTGTCCTGGTGGTCCTGGGTAGGCCCTGGCTCGCGCTGCACGAGCCCCACATCGCCTGGTCCTCCGGTACCATCAAGGGCTGGAGCTCCTCCTGTCACGCCCTGTGTCTGCAGGCGGCGTCCTGTCCCCCGCCCCGGAGGCTCGCTGGTGAGTTGCCTCCGGACCTCTCGTCCATACCTCCCGAGTACCACGACCTCTTGGAGGTTTTCAGTAAATCCAGGGCTCAGGCCCTTCCACCTCACCGCCCCTATGACTGCGCCATCGACCTCCGCCAAGGGGCTCCCCTTCCCGGCAGCCGCCTCTACAGTCTGACCGTTCCGGAGAAGAAAGCGATGGATCTCTACATCTCTGAGTCATTGGAAGCAGGACTCATTCGGCCTTCCTCCTCCCCGGTGGCGGCCGGTTTCTTCTTTGTTGGTAAGAAGGATGGGGACCTGCGACCCTGCATCGACTATCGTCAGCTCAACGAGATCACCATCAAGAACAAGTACCCTCTACCTCTCATGAGCTCCACCTTCGAGCCACTGACCCAGGCCTCGTTCTTCACCAAGCTGGACCTCCGGAGTGCCTACCATCTTGTCCGTATCCGTGAGGGCGATGAATGGAAGACCGCCTTCAAGACCCCCAGGGGCCACTACGAGTACCTAGTGATGCCGTTCGGCCTCACCAACGCCCCGGCGGTATTCCAGGCACTCATGAACGACGTCCTTCGTGACATGCTGGAGGTGTTCGTGGTGGTGTACCTGGACGACATTCTCATCTTCTCCAGGACCCTCGAGGAACACATCCAGCATGTCCGCCATGTGCTGGAGCGCCTCCTCCACAATCGGCTCTTCGTCAAGGCGGAGAAGTGCCGTTTCCACTCCGACTCTGTCGACTACCTGGGCTTCATCGTTGAGAAGGGCTTGACCCGAGCGGATCCTCGCAAGATCCAAGCTGTGGAGGATTGGCCTGAACCCACCACTCGGAAGGAGTTACAGAGTTTCCTCGGGTTCGCCAACTTCTACCGAAGGTTCATCCGGAACTACAGTCAAGTGGCGGAGCCACTTACCAAGCTGACCTCCCCCGCTCTGCCGTTCGACTGGTCCCCAGCGGCATGCGCTGCGTTCCGCTCCCTCAAGAAGAGGTTCACTTCCGCCCCTATCCTGCTCCACCCTGACCCCAAGAGACAGTTCATTGTGGAGGTGGACGCCTCGGATACTGGCCTGGGCGCTGTCCTATCCCAACGCTCTCTTTCGGACCAGAAGGTGCATCCTTGCGCCTTCTACTCGCGTCGCTTCCTCCCTGCCGAGAGGAACTACGACACCGGCAATCGGGAGCTGCTGGCGGTCGTGGCTGTGTTGGAGGAGTGGCGTCATTGGCTTGAGGGTGCCGAGGAGCCTTTTACCATCTGGACGGACCACAAGAACCTGACGTTCATCCGCGCTTCCAGGCGCCTCAACGGTCGGCAGGCGAGATGGGCCAGTTTCCTCAGTCGGTTCGACTTCTCGCTGACCTTCCGCCCCGGTTCCCGCAACACGAAGGCCGACTCCCTGTCCCGGTTACACTCCAAGGGGGCTCCACCCTCTGAGGACCCTACTCCCATCCTCCCGGAGGCCCGAGTGGTTGGAGCCATCACCTTGGGCATCGAGGGTGTGGTTAGGCGTGCCCTACGCTTCCAGCGTGCTCCTAGCAACGTCCCTATGTATCGTCTCTTCGTCCCCGACTCTGCCCGGTCCCGGGTACTGCTTTGGGGCCATACCAGCCGGTTCGCCTGCCACCCTGGCGTCCATCGCACGTTCTCCTTCCTGGCTCGTCGTTTCTGGTGGCCCACCATGCGGAACGACGTCAAGGAGTTCGTATTGGCCTGCGCGGTCTGTGCCCGCAGCAAGGCCTCTCACCAGGCACCCTCCGGGCTCTTGCAGCCACTTCCCGTTCCGAGCCGTCCGTGGTCACATGTGGCGCTGGACTTCGTCACAGGTCTGCCCTCCTCCCAGGGGAACACCTGCCTTCTGACCGTGGTGGATCGATTCAGCAAGGGGGTTCACCTCGTGGCCCTTTCCAAGCTTCCCTCGGCGGCCGAGACGGCGGACCTCCTGACTCACCACGTGTTCCGCCTTCATGGGTTTCCCCAGGACATCGTCTCTGACCGGGGGCCCCAGTTCACCTCCCAGGTATTTTTTAGGTTTTGCAAGGGATTGGGGGCAACGGTCAGTCTTTCCTCTGGTTATCATCCCCAGACTAACGGGCAGACGGAGAGGATGAACCAGAGCGTGGAGTCTGCTCTTCGGTGTGTGGCAGCCGAGAGACCGGCATCCTGGAGCCGTTTCCTTCCCTGGGTTGAATACTCCATCAATTCTATGGTCAGTTCCGCCACCGGCCTCTCACCCTTTGAGGTTTCCCTGGGCTACCAACCCCCTCTTTTCCCCGCACAGGAGGCGGAAGTGGCAGTTCCCTCCGTGCAGGTCCACCTCGACCGCTGCCGACGAGTTTGGGAGATCACCAGGACCGCGCTGCTCCGGACATCTGAGCGCGCCTGTCGTGGTGCCGACCGGCGCCGGGTTCCTGCGCCGACTTACCGCCCTGGGCAGAGGGTGTGGCTCTCCGCAAAGGACCTGCCGCTACGGTCCTCGGCCAAGAAACTCAACCCCCGTTTCGTCGGACCTTTCGAGGTCCTGAAGGTACTCAGTCCGGCGGCCCTGCGCCTGAAACTTCCTGCGTCCATGCACATCCACCCCGTGTTCCATGTCTCCCGGGTTAAGCCCGTCTCCCTCAGTCCCCTTATGCCTCCAGCTCCTGATCCTCCGCCTCCCGTGTTGGTGGATGGTCACCCCCAGTGGCAGGTCCGCCGGTTGATGGGCGTTCGTCGGTGGGGCCGGGGGTTCCAATACCTGGTGGACTGGGAGGGTTACGGCCCTGAGGAGCGTAGCTGGGTCTCCCGGCAGCTCATCGTGGATCCCAGCTTGATCACTGACTTCCATCGTGCCCATCCTGATGAGCCGGGTCGGCCTGGTCGCCGGGTGGCTCCCGTGGAGGAGGGGGTACTGTGAGGTTTCTGTCCTTGCTCACTTACTCGCTCTGTTCCTTTAAACCACCTCGCTCTGTTTTCCATTTGTTTCTGTTAATCATTTCATTCCCCATTCACACGCTTCTTCCCAGAGACGTCGCTGATTGGTTCTCTCCCGTCCACACGCTTTTCAATCACATCCCCCAGCTGTCACTGCTTGTCAATCAATCAATCCCGTATTATTTATACCCCGTTTCCCCACTCAAGTTTGTTGGATCGTTTTGATATTTTTCTGTTTGCATTCGCTGTTTCTGCTGCTGCTGTTGTTCCCTGTGCTTTACCTCCAGGATATCCAAGAAGCCTTCCTCTTGGACACCTTTTTCCCTTGGCGACGCGCTCGCTCCGCTGCTGTTCCAGCGCTCTTTACGCACAACGCCTGGGTGAGTTTTTAATGACTGTCTTTGATCAAATTCCGTTTTCGTGTGTTTTTATAACACTGAAGATTACCACCTTTTTATCAGACAGTCACTCACCCAGCGGTTGCCTTTTTGATTGTTTCACTGGGATAATATTTTGACCTAACATCTCCCACTGTGTGTTTTTCACACCGAAGATATTATCACATTGGATTGTATTTTGGACTTCGCTCTCGGTGTCTATTTTTGCACCGAAGATATTTTTCACTTGGGATTGTGTTTTGGAACATTGCTCACTGTGTGTGTTTACACGAAGATTAGTTCACTTGGATAACTTTTGTTTTTGGGTACAAGTCACCTCTCCTGTTTCTCGTTCTACCTGCACCCTGTGTTGACTCGCTCCCTCTCTCTCTCTCTCGGTCCCGCATCACCTCGGAGATTCTGCCAAGAGAAGTCTGCAGAGCGGCTCTGACGTCAGCATCTGCTACCCCCTACTACCACCTCGGGAGAAGCTGCAGAGCAGCAGTACATTTCATTCCTTGCTTGTATTCCAGTCTTGTTTAGACTCTTCCTATTTCTGTGCTGTTTAATTAGTCTCAATAAACAAGCCCCTGTTTTTGGCAACTCTGAATCCTACTCTCTTGTGTCGTTGCGTTTGGGGTCGGTGTCAAACCATAACAGAAAGTCCTGGGGAGCAACAGACAGGGAACAGCGACGGGAAAGACAGGCAGATGCAGGGAATATTCAAAACGATCCAACATCGATACTAGGGGAATCAGGGTATATAAAGCCACAGGGCGCTGATGACAAGCTGTGACAGCTGCGGGATGAAATTGATCATTGCTCCAGAAGCGTGTGGTGGGAAGAGCACCAATCAACACGGCATCTTACAGGAAAGAAGCGTGTGGCGGGGAATGCAATTAATTAACAAAATACCTTAAAGGAACGGAGCGAGTGGGTGGGGAGCGGACCAAACCTCACAAAACCTAGCAAAGTGCTGGCACTTCAGCTAAACACTGCACCGCTCAGAACTTGATCGCGGAAATTAATTCTGCCACTGGAGAGACCTATACATACCCATTGGAAATAAATAGTCATTTCAAAACATTTTATTCTTCTTTATACACCTCTGATTCCCCTAAAGACCCCTCTCTCATGGATAGTTTTTTTGCAGATTTGGATATACCAGTCATAGACAGTTACATGTTTCTAATGCATTCTTACCCCCTCTGTCTGCTTTACATTACTTTGATACAGGACCAAAAGAAGATTACGTGTAACGTGTCATTTTTGTGAACCTGTAGCTCAACAGTTAGATCAATGCACTAACACTGCTAAGGTTAAGGGAGAAATACTGTGGTTAAAGGAAAACTCCAACATTTGGGGAAATTAGCTTATTTGCCATCTACCCTGGAGTTAGACAAGAAGATACATACCTTTTTTATTCTCTGTGCATGCATTAGGAGTAGGAAGACACGCACCGTTAGCCTAGCTTAGTGTCAGTCACTGGAGGTAGGTTCCTCCATTAGCCTAGTTCCCAACGTATTCCTACTCCTACTGCATGCAGAGAAGAAAAAGGTATGTATCTTCTTGTCTAACTCCAGGGTAGATGGCAAATAAGCCAAAAACAGAACAGAACCCCTCAACAGAACCCCAAAAAATGTTGGAGTGTTCCTTTAAGGGTTACATTCCCACTGTGCACCATGCATGCAAAACAAAACAAACATTGATATCTTCAGGAAGGCTAAATCTTTATTGTGATTACTAGGGGTGTAAAGGTACACGTATCCGTACCGAACCGTTTCAGTGTGTACCGTACCGTACCATAACGGCTGTGTACTGAACGAATACAATGGTATGTTAACCACTAACGACCGCCCACCGGGGGCTGTTTTTTTTCACAATCTAATATATACAGGTTTCCATGATGCCAGTTACCCAGGTGGGGTATCTCCCAGGCCTTTCTGTGTGGAGTTTGCATGTTCTCCCCGTGCTTGCAAGGGTTTCCCCCCCGATAAGATAAACCCAATGGAAAAACATGCACAACAACAAGATCGCTAACGCTGTGGCGTCCTTGAGAAAGACGGACAGGAGCACTTGGATTGGTCCCCTGGCGCGGCTCACGTTGCGCCTGTCTGCTCCCGGCTGCCCTTGGGGGGGAAGGACGACGGGATGGGTTAATCGCAGAGACGAATCGCATACATGCATCGCATGCATGCCGATTAATGACCTCTGAACAGGTCCTAAATTATTATTATTATGTAATTCGATATATATATATATTGTATAAAAAAATATGCACACCCGAGCCGCTAGTGGTTGCCAAATTGCCGGTGGGCAAATCGTCCTCAAGAGGGCCCACATGTGGGCCGTTGCATGCTAAGAGGTAAAGCTTTTTTCTTTTCTTTTTTGGAATTTATTTCAGTTCCTCGTCGGAAAAGTATCTCCAAGTCCAGTCTGGGCGCAGAGAATAGATTAATTCAATGATTCTCCATTAATGCAGTATCTACAGCAGGGGTAGGCAATCCTAGGCACGCGTGCCTGAATAGGCACGCTGGGGCATTTTCATAGGCACAGGGGGCAGCAGTAAAAAAAATAAAAAAATAAAAAAGAAATTAGAATTCTTTTTTATTTTTATTTTTTTTTTGCTTTGAAATATAATAGTGAAATATTTTGCACTGTTGTCGCATTTATCTTGTTGAAATCCTCCCACAGGTTCTTTTTACTACCACATATTTAATTGAGACCCTTTATGTGAGGAATCCTGCACGCAGCCTAACGAGGGGGCGTGCCGTTTTCACCTTCACGCACCTGTTGGGAGTTTGCGATCAGCTCGGGAGAGTACTTGTATTGAAGACTCCCCTCCACTCCTTGTCGGGTCGTTCTTGTTGCTACCATCAACTGCCGCGTCTCCGGCGTGAGACGTCGTGCCAGCCTTCACCACCTGTCGCCGTTTGCCTGGAGTGGGACATCGCCTTCGCTCTCTAATACTCTACGGGAGGATTCCAGTGTTCCCACTCCAGACGTCGAGCCGGCTATTTCCCAGCTCCCTCTTCATGATCCCCGTTCCCCTTGGAACCCCTGTGTTCTACTGCCGCGTCTCCGGCGTGAGACGACGTGCCACCCGTCACCACCTGTCGCCGTTTGCCTGGAGTGGGACACCGCCTTCGCTCTCTAATACTCTACGGGAGGATTCCAGTGTTCCCACTCCAGACATCAAGCCGGCTACTTCCCAACTCCCTCTTCGTGGTCCTGGTTCCTGGGGGTGAGGCTCGCCATCGCTCCCTATTACTCCACGAGAGGATGGCGTGTTCTCATCCCGTTCCCCTCGGACCCCCTGTGTGCTGCATTGCCCGTGGGCAGCGTCTGGTCTGGAGGAAGAGGATTCCTTGGCAGAGCCGAGCCGCAGAGCCCTACTCGGTTGTAGGGACGAAGAGGATCCCCGTTACTTTTTCCCAGCCTGTTCGCCCGTTAAAGGCACAGTGCCGCCTTTTTTGTGTTCATGGACGTTTGATGTTTTTACCCCCTTAAAGGCTGAGTGCCGCTTTTTTTGTATTAAAGGGGCTATGTATTATAAATGTCATTTTTCAGTCTCTAGCATTGTATTATAGTAATAGGAGTTCGTATCAATGTGTTTTAGGGTCTAAATACCATATTGGCGGATTGCTCAGATTCAGCCCAGCCCCTTTCGTCGTCTAGTAAATCAGGTCATATATTTTTTGAACGGCCAATACGCGTCATATGGCCGCTGGGTAGCGCACAGTGATGCGATTGGCTCTGTGGTTGGAGCTAATGCCCGCCCCCATTCTACCTAGACTGACTGTACACAGCGAAACCATTTCCTCATACTCGAGAGGGAGAGAAAGGAAGAGAGAGGGAGAGAGATAGAGAGCACTTGGGGGGGGGGGGGGGGAGGGACCTGCAGCGCGCCACACACACGCAAACGGGAGATTGAAAGAAAGAAAAAAAAAACCCATTTCCTCATACTCGAGAGGGAGAGAAAGGAAGAGAGAGGGAGAGAGATAGAGAGCACTTGGGGGGGGGGGGGGGGGGGACCTGCAGCGCGCCACACACGCAAACGGGAGATTGAAAGAAAGAAAAAAAAAAACCACAAGCTGCCGGCGGACTGTCTTTTTTTTCTCTCTCTCTCTCTCTCTCTCTCCCACCCCCTCCCTCTCTCGCTCTCTCTCTCTCTCTCTCTCTCTCTTCCCCCCCCTCCCTCCCTCCCTCTACCAGTGCAGACTGTGTGGCACTGTCACTCAAAGTGCTTATGGGCGGAGCCAGGCCATAACAGCCTGATTTCTTGAGGCTGGAAAATGATGGTTTTGAGTACTTGATTAGAAATATAAAACAATGCATTTTTTTGAAAAAAAACTTACAAATGTCTTCAATAGACCAACAGGAATTGTGTAAAGTTGCCCAAATAGTGCTAGGAATAGCAATACATAGCCCCTTTAAATAAATAATGCCCTGTTTTTGGCTAACTCTCATACCTGTCTTGTGTTGTGCTATTGGGGTCGGTTTCAAACCATAACACTTTATTTGTTTATTATTTCAATTTAGCTGGAAATACATTGCTACATCATTCAGTAACATTTGCAGAGCCTTATAACAAAAACATTATTACGGTCACCATTGTGACCAGTGGGATTAATAAACAAATTTTATTATTTATTTTTCTATTTCATTGAACATTGCACATGTTAAAAGCCATTTTTTTACTCAAAATGTGAGTATTACCAAGTCAACTTGTGTTCTTAAAACAATGACAATAAACATAGTTTTATTAGGTTGAAATAATGTGGTTGTGTACTTATTTTTCTGTTAACTTATTATGGATTGAAAACTGAAAACCTTAATGCACAGTAACTGAACTCAATATTTTTAAGTTCTGGTAACTTATTATTATAATTTTTTTTTACAGTGATTATTTACACGATATACCTCACATTCACCCTCCATTCACATCCTGGTGTTCTCCTGGTGTTCTCCATTAGGCCTGTAGGTGGAGCTATGACAGCACACGTACAGTACACACACCGATGGTGTGTGATGTGTCCAAAAATGAATGGGCAAATGTGAGTGAAATGGTCGCACTGTATACTGCTGTTTGTCTGCATTGCATTCCCCCCCCCCCCCCCCCAAACTCAGATTTAGGGTTGATACAACCATCATAATAATATTGTTAATAATAACAATAACAATAATGATGTAATAATGTAAAAATTATCATTAAAAAGACCTGATTATGAGAAAGAAAGTGTAAGATGCATGGAATATTGTTGAGGCACACTAGTTACAACTATATTTCAAACAGGCACTCCATGTCAAAAAGGTTGCTGACCCCTGATCATCTACAGTATGTTTCTCTATAGAATGCATACCGTCACAGTGATATTCATGAAATTGTAAGATTGCTTGTAACTTCTTGGTGCTGAGCAAAATAATAAAGGCAGAGTGAAGACCAAATCTCTCGTAGACGAGAATGATCGCTCTCTCTCTCTCTAATTTATCTCTCTCCTTCTATGTCTCTCTCTCCTCTATATCTATACAGTATCTCTCAGTCTATAGCAATATATCTCCCTTTCTCTGTCTCTCTCTCAGTCGGAGTGCACTCAGTGCAACGTCAATCATCTGCGGCCATTACCTCTCTTTCTCACCTAAGATCATTGCGCCGCATTATATTCACCACTTTACACAAGACGGCAAGGCCATCAAGATTGTGTCACTCTCGACTACGCAAACCCACCTTTCCCCCGCCCCCCCCCCCCCCCCCCCCCCCCCCCCCGAATGGGAAATCCTTCTACCCAGTCATCCACGTTTAAGTTAGACAAGTCGCCCTCGCCCTCTCCGTGTCCTTTGCTCGTGGAGTTAACAAGGAGCGTTGGGGCGTAACCGGCGCTCGAGATTCTCTTTACGTAACGCGATTTCACAGTTCATTACGGTCGGACGACCACTCCCCTCGGCTGGTCCGCGTAATGACGCCTGCTGAGCATCACGAGTCGCGTTCACAGCACAGGCTCGGATCAACAAATGATGTTGTATCAGCCAGGTTGTTTACATTGAGGCTTGTGTGTAATAAACTACAGTATGAACTCTGACGTGTAACTTTTGCCCAAATATTCAGGAGGCATTTTTAGATTGCGGACATCTCGCAACTGTAATGGAATAACAGGTGCTCATGATTAAAGGACAGCTGCATATTTGCCTACATTAGTCTGTGAAAAAGAGGGATATTGTCTGGGGCTTCAAAGTTTTAGTCTTAAAATTATAAATATTTCGGGTCGTCTGGGTCTATGCACAATTGTCAGTGTTGGTGAGAATACTTTGTATGTCAGGAAAAGGCTGATTCACTCTCTTACTGTATGTGAAATAAACATGGCTTTAATAGAATATGCAAATGTTGGCGGCCGGGTAGTGCAGCGGACTAAGCGTCTGTCTACCACCACAGAGACAGTGGGATCGAATCCAGCTGTGGTGCTTCCGGATTGGCTGACCGTCCATACAGACCAGGCTGCAGAAACAAATTAGTGGGGGGGCATAAAATGTTCTCAGGGGGGCACAATGGTTTTTCAACACAGGTTCGTTCCCTTTTATACGTTTCAGCTGGGACAACGGCGCTGTGGCTTGCTTGGCGCTGCCCACGGTGCTGAACTAAACAGCAGAGAGGCCATTGAAAAATCAAATTTATCTCTATCTTAAGAACATTCACTTGTACAAAAACAGACTGAACGGATATATATAACAGACCTGCTGGGGCAGCGGACTGAGAGCAGGGGACACAAACAGGCTGGATAAGATGGTCAGGAAGGCCAGTAGCGTGGTTGGGGTGGAGCTGGACTCTAGCGAGGGTGGCGGAGAGGAGGAACCGTGCTAAGCTCCAGGCCATCAGGGAAAACCCCTCCCACCCACTATACACAGACTTGGCTGACAGGAGAAGCATGTTATAGGCTCACACTACCTAAATGCAGCACTGAACGGCACAGGAAGTCCTTCATTCCGACAGCCATCAATGCATCAATGCATCACTGTGCCTCACTGCATCACTGAGCACAGAGTGACAGTTACCATCTTCCTGGACTCTTACTTTTTAAACAGCACTGTGCAATATTACACCTACTGTAGACTTCAGTATATTTTTACTGTATTTATTTACTGTATCTTTTATTCTATTTTTATTCTATTTCATTTTATTCTATTCTTAGGCCATTTGTTTTGTTATTCTTATTCGTGACTTGTTCTGTCTAAATGTTTAATGTTGAGTGATTTGCAGTGTCAAATTTCCCTCAGGATAATACATTTCTATTCTATTCTATTCTATATCTTTGAAAAGTCTCCATTTATTCAACACTTCTGAATTCACTGACAAACTGAACTGAACTAAGAAAAATAAGGTGCATAAAAAAGCAAACAAAATTCCTCCACAGGCTACTCACCATCATTAGTAGAGCGGCAATCGGCGTTTGGGGACAGAGTGAAATCTTTTTAAAACACTTCCCCTCCACTCATTCTTAACTTAACTTTTTTGTTAAGTCCTTCTCAAATGCCAACTGAATTAAATTGGCCTTGCGTCGATGAAGCCATACTAAGGCGATGTTCTGTAAAGACGTTCTTGAGGGTAGAAAACGAATTATCACAGAGTGCCGTGCTAGCTTCAGTAGTGTTGTTGTTGACATCAGTGCCCACTAGGGCTGTCCCCCACTAAGGATTTGGATAGTCGACTTTGATTGACAAAAAAAATAAAGTTTTTTTTTTACCAGGGTGGGCACAGCTGACTCAGTGGGCGGGCCCGTCCCCCTAATGCCCGCCCATGGCGCCGGGTCTGCATCCATACGAACACAATTGGCAGTGTTAGAGGGTAGGAAACCCGGCGAGGGTGGGTTCTGGTCGTTGTAAACAGCGACTCCTACAGTTCGGTCGGGGCGCCTGCACAGCAAGGGAAGGATCTAAGAGAGATAGTGTGACCTTCCACACGTTACACTCTCCCAGTGAGAGTCCGCGCTGCCAGGTGAAAAGAAGCGGTGGGCTGGGTACACATGTGTCGGAGGAAGCATGTGATAGTCTCCGTCCTCCCGGACCGACGGTAGGGGGTAGAGTGCGCAACGACCAGGAAGGGGATTGGGAATTGGCATAAACGACTAACATTGGGATGGGAGAAAAACGGAAAAAAGGAGGAAAAAGATAATAATACAAAAAAAAAATGCAAATGTTGACTGTATAATGCATGTTCGTGTTTTGGCTGAGAGCAAGTCTGGCAGTTCACAATGGTAAACTAATTGATGCTTAATGCATAGCATTTGTGTAATTAACCTCAATGACATGTGTTCACTATCACAGCATCATTAATACAGAGATTTAATGAATTCAGGCACACAGGTATGCTAACCTTCAATTAAATGTATCTTCAATTAAAAGATACTCACTGCCTGCGCTGTAATCATAAGACATGGGGGGCACGATAACTGATCAAAGGGAAGTATTCTTTCAATTTCCCTTTCCAGCGGAATACAAAATGCAATGTGTGTGTTTGTGAATACCTTTGCATAATTAAATGTGTATACTTTTATGGCAGCAGGAGTGAACGTGTTTGTAAATGTGTGTGTGTATGTGTGAGTGGTGTGCGTAAGTGAGCATTTGCATGCATAAATATGTGTGTATGTGGTTGTAATTTGTTTGAGTGGGAATTGTGTGAGAGAGAGAGAGAAAGAGAGAGAGAGAGAGAGAGAGAGAGAGAGAGAGAGAGAGAGAGAGAGAGAGAGAGAGAGAGAGAGAGAGAGAGAGAGAGAGAGAGAGAGAGAGAGAGTATTTGTGTATCTGATGTAGTCTCTTTAAATGTCACTTCCCCACCTACTGTTGGTGGAATCCAGATAATACACAGCAGGTCTCCAGATCAAATGAAACCATTGAGAAAACACGGAACCAGTTAATTCTCCTGCATTAACCCTTCGGCCTCTTGGTATTTCCCTGTGCTCTGAACGAGATGACACCCACACTGTGCCTATCTCAAGAGGTTTGACCTCTACAGCCTCCACCGGCACCTATGTACACCCATCCACCCACCCACACACATGCACCAGGGTTCCCGCTAGAAGGAATTGGTACCGGTCCACATGTCTGGGAATATTTCAATTACTTACTTACTTACTTACTTACTTACTTACTTACTTACTTACTTACTTACTTACTTACTTACTTACTTACTTACTTACTTACTTACTTACTTACTTACTTACTTACTTACTTACTTACTTACTTACTTACTTACTTACTTACTTACTTACTTACTTACTTACTTACTTACTTACGCCTACTACCCCTTCTGGGGCATAGGCCGTCAACAAGCGATCTCCAGGCATCTCTGTCTTGAGCTGTTCTCTCCAGTTGGTTCCAGGTAATCTTCATGGTCTTGGTGTCTGCCTCCAGGGCCCTCATTTATCAATAATGCGTAAGTGTTCTATTTTTGGAATTCATAATGTCTCTCCGCACAGAAAAATAGGGATTTATCAAACGTGCGTGCACAGGTCATACGCACACTCCATGTTGATAAATACCAATTGTTCTTACCATCTATGCTCGTGCACGATTCTAAGCATTTACATACCGGACCGCCCCTAATTAACCATATATGGTAATGAAACACCCCCATGGGAACATGCCTGTTTGTGGAATGCGGCTAAGCGAACTATTATGAGAAACTTCACTGAGAGCGAGATTGATCACGGAGGTCATCTAATGAACAAATTGAAGGTAGAAAGCATTTCGTTGTGAACAATCTTATTTGGAAACATGACACAAAATAAATAGTATTTCGCTTTTTATTTTAAACTATATGTAATTGTATGATTTTAAATATTTGTGTGCCGAGAACCAAGGGTGTTGACTGACGCAGTCCTACAGAACAAGCACCTTGACAGAAATAAATGACAAGCTGACCCGACATTTGCACTGTAATAACTGAAATGAACAAGTCAAATTGCTGCCCTTGCAACCCAATGGAGAATAAAAACTCTTAACCACATGAGTCATTGTGATAATAAATAAACAGGTTTTTTTGTTAGGTTAGATTAAGGCAAACTAGTATGATGCTCCTCAACATGGCTTGCTAGCCCAAACTAGTCTGATGCTCCTCAACATGGCTTGCTAGCCCAAACTAGTCTGAGGCTCTGCAACATGGCTTGCTAGCCCAACTAGTCTGATGCACCAGCTTGCTAGCCCAACTAGTTTGATGCACCAGCTTTCTAGCCCAACTAGTCTGATGCACCAGCTTGCTAGCCCAACTAGTCTGATGCACCAGCTTGCTAGCCCAACTAGTCTGATGCACCAGCTTGCTAGCCCAAGTAGTCTGATGCTCCAGCTTGCTAGCCCAACTAGTCTGATGCACCAGCTTGCGGGCAACTGGGGAACCAACACGCTGAATGCTTGCTTGGCATGTTTCTCGTGGCTAGGGCTGCAACGAAGAGTCAAATGAAATTTTGTCGACTTGAATATTCATGACCAATGCATTGTATCGTTACTTACTTCAGTGGTGTTGCGTGGGTAAAATGACTGAGGATGCCAAGTCAGAATGTTTCTTTTTTCTTTTTTTACAATGTTTTGATAATGCGCCTTATTAGATCTACAACCCGTTGCAATAATGGAACCATTATGCTACAGTATAAGGCCGATAGCGGCATCGTTCCACTAACAGAGCTCAAAGTGTTACAAAAGAAAGTGTTACAAAGTGACAGAATAAATTGAACCACATCGTCTATGTTTGGATTCATTCAACTGGACTCCACGTATCATATTCCATGTAACAACAAACGTTACATGACAGTCAGTGTAACTCTTGTCGGTTCGACAAATAATGCAGATGTTCAGGTTGAGCTCACATGCATTTACTGGGCAACAACCTCTTCAAATCACAGAACAGCCTGCCTTACAAAATGCTTTAAACAAACGTATTGTTACCAAAAAGCATTACAATAACAGCGTTGTGATCCTATAGTATGAATTAGTTCCCATTACGGTTTAACACATGCAATACAATGATAGCTTTCCTACACTGTAAACCCGAATAAGTTTCCAGAACTTAAAAAAATTGAGGCCATACCATGCCTCAATTTTTTTAAGTTGATAAACTCAAATGTTTTCAGTTGGCTAAGACTTACAATTCTCAGTTAAGGCAACTCAAATATGGTCTGTTACTGTGACTTAAGGTTCTCAGTTAAGTCAAATCAAATATGGTCAGTTACTCTGACTTACAGTTCTCAAGTGGAGTCAACTCAAATATGTTCAGTTACTGTGACTTACAGTTCTCAGTTAAGGCAGTTCAAATATGTTCAGTTACTGTGACTTAAGGTTCTCAAGTGGTGTCAACTCAAATATGTTCAGTTACTGTGACTTACAGTTCTCAGTTAAGGCAATGCAAATATATTCAGTTACTGTGACTTAAGGTTCTCAAGTGGTGTCAACTCAAATATGTTCAGTTACTGTGACTTACAGTTCTCAGTTAAGGCAGTTCAAATATGTTCAGTTACTGTGACTTAAGGTTCTCAAGTGGTGTCAACTCAAATATGTTCAGTTACTGTGACTTACAGTTCTCAGTTAAGGCAGTTCAAATATGTTCAGTTACTGTGACTTAAGGTTCTCAAGTGGTGTCAACTCAAATATGTTCAGTTACTGTGACTTACAGTTCTCAGTTAAGGCAATGCAAATATATTCAGTTACTGTGACTTAAGGTTCTCAAGTGGTGTCAACTCAAATATGTTCAGTTACTTTGACTTACAGTTCTCAGTTAAGGCAATGCAAATATATTCAGCTACTGTGACTTAAGGTTCTCAAGTGGTGTCAACTCAAATATGTTCAGTTACTGTGACTTACAGTTCTCAGTTAAGGCAGTTCAAATATGTTCAGTTACTGTGACTTAAGGTTCTCAAGTGGTGTCAACTCAAATATGTTCAGCTACTGTGACTTACAGTTCTCAGTTAAGGCAATTCAAATATATTCAGTTACTGTGACTTAAGGTTCTCAAGTGGTGTCAACTGAAATATGTTCAGTTACTGTGACTTACAGTTCTCAGTTAAGGCAGTTCAAATATGTTCAGTTACTGTGACTTAAGGTTCTCAAGTGGAGGCAACTCAAATATGTTCAGTTACTGTGACTTAAGGTTCAACCTTAAATCCATGTGATTAAGTTAACAGAACTCAACGACATTGAGGCCATCCCATGCCTAATTTTTTTAAAGTTAATCAACTAACATTTTTAAGTTAATCAACTCAAATATTTGCAGTTACTATAACTTAAGGTTCAGTTTTAAAATCCATGTGAAAAAGTTAACAGAAAAATAACTACACAAGCACATTATATCAACTTCAAACAACTCTTTTATTTTTTTCTATTCAAAGAGTATAAAAGAGTATACATATATAATCTGTAGGCAATGTACAATAACACTGTAAACACAGTACACTGTTTTTGGACTATATATGTTAACAATACCGACCAGGTATTAGTGCCTTGCAAAGTGCAGATATGAAGTTTTCCCCTTTTTTTGTATGCATTTAGGAGGTTTTGTTCTTCATCGAAACTATTTATCTTACAAAAACATTGTGTTACAACTTCAAACTCTTTATATTTATTTCTATTCAAAGAGTATACATCTATTTATCTTACAAAAACATTGTGTTGCCCTCTCCAACATTATGGCAATGTTAAAATTGAAAATATATATATATAGAAAATATATATAGAAAATAAATACATGCATGTTATAACATGTACATACAATGTAATGTATATTACACATTTAATCCCTCTGGTCACAATAGTGTAATAATGTTTGTTATAAGGCTCTGAAAATGTTACTGAATGATGTATCAATGTATTTCCAGCAAATATTGAAATAATAAAGGGTCTCAATATGTGCAGTGCACATGACCAGAGCCGTTTACATCCTGGCTGAATTACTCAAATGTGTATAGTGTGGTCATAGAATGAGCAAACATGTTGACGGCAACTATTGTGACCGTTGGGATAACACAGTGTATCTATGTACAGTACAGAATAAAATGTATAGATTATCTGAAAATTGTCAATCCGCTTGGCACATGTAAAATTCACAAACGTTGTGCTGTATATTGGGTCCTGCCAATGTGGAACCAAAATACCAATCCACATTACATGCTATACAGCTGGCAATACTGTTAATAGTGCACATACCTACATATGGAAATGCAGCTGCATGTATTTGCTCCATGATGTATCATGGAACAAGATGGTGTTTTCATTGAAAGAGTTAGTCAGAATGTCAGAGGCACCATCCGTCATTTAGAGCAGGCTATGTTTGCAGAATGATAACTAGAACACTACAGTACTCTGTACTAAGAACACTATACAGTACACTAACTATACTGCCCTGTCAAGGCAGACCGCAGTAACTTCCAAACAGTGAAACTGAGAAAAATGGCTTTAAAGTTTTTTGACTTGCCATCCAAAATGTGTTATAGGTAGATAGATGATAGTACCCAGATTTAACATGTATTAATGAAGTAATCTTTAGGCATACAAAAATATGACGTAGTTATTTTAATTAACCCCAAAAAAGCAGATACTGCACTCTGCTGCACGATTTCCTTAAATAATTATACAGGTAATGTACAGGCAAAGTGCAGTAACTTCAAATGCAATGTTGTTTTCCCTCCAGCTTTCATAACTTCACCGAGCCATTTTATTTGGATCATCATCATTCCAATATATTCAGGTATTAAATTTCATTTTCAAAATGGCTAGGTTAAGTTATGAAAGCTGGAGGGAAAACAACATTGTATTTGAAGTTACTGCACTTTGCCTGTACATTACCTGTATAATTATTTAAGGAAATCGTGCAGCAGAGTGCAATATCTGCTTTTTTGGGGTTAATTAAAATAATTGTGTCATATTTTTGTATGCCTAAAGATTACTTCATTAATACATGTTAAATCTGGGTACTATCATCTATTTACCTATAACACATTTTGGATGGCAAGTCAAAACACTTTAAAGCCATTTTTCACTGTTTGGAAGTTACTGCGGTCTGCCTGGGTTTTGAGTGTGATTTTGTAGTTACTGCAGTTTTTAAAACCCCATATCTCCAAAACTGAGCGACATTAACATCTGAAACTTGGTCACAAGATAAAACATTTATTGACAAGGTCAATTTCACTCATAACTAAATTTTTACTTTTTTCAAGTTACTGCGGTTAGCCCTTGACAGGGCAGTATACTACTGCCTACAAGGTCTCAAGGATACAGTCCCACTCTCAGCATACAAGATCGATGGTCTGCTGCTGCTGACTCCCAAGCGATTCATTCAAGTGAAACGGAACTGAGTCCAGCTAATGGTGAATAGTTATTTTATTAATCAATTATTGTGTCTTTATTCACTCTAGTTGTGTAATTGACCAGTTCATATTCTGTATAAGTTCATATTCTGTATATGTTAATAATAACGCTTCTGTGTTGCGTTTATGGCTCCTGGTATATCGCCTTGTACTCTGTACTGAGAACACTAACTCTACCACTGCCTACAAGCAATGGAAGCAGTCAGAGCAGAGTGGCATTTATGCCCATTGCCTCCTATTGTTCCTCGAGAAACAAACGTTTGGGACTTGGATGTTGCCTTTGAGATTCTGATAAACTCTTTCAACTCTAAAACTTACTTGGATGAAATTACAATAATGCCAGCTATAGACGGTTAAGAAAATTCGAACTGTAAAACTCTCAAATGTAAACATATTACATAAAAAATAAAGAACAAGGTACATTGAGTAGTTTGGACCTATTGGCTGAACATCTGCAAAGTAGTACAGCAACTTTTGAAGGTATTATTTTGACATGACAAGACATTTCAGATGAGTTTCTATAGACACACTTTTGAGGTGTTGGTAAGTGCTTTGGGGTAGTGCATAGATTAGTCCAAACATTACAGGAAGGAATCACCAAATCTGGGGAAGCTGATCATGATATGACTTTCAATGACAATAGAGATTGTCACAGGCTGGTAGTGAACTGGACTTGTGTCATGATCACTGATTACAGTAAGGAATAGAAACTCATCTGAAAGAAGGATGTGGGGTGAGGTATTAATTTCCTTGTCATGTCAAAATAATACCTTCAAAAGTTTAATGCAAGAGCGGTCAGGTGACGTAGCGGAGATTGCGTTCGTCACCAACGCTGGAGACACTGGATTCGCGTGTTCGAATCCAACTCCCTGCGTTGTCACCAGCTTGGCTGGCCGTTCACACTAATACAATTCGGCAGTATTAGGGGGTGGGGAAGCTGGCGGGTGGGAATCTGGCGTTGTGGACAGCGACGCCTACAGGTCAGGTCTCGGCGCTTGCTAAGCGGGGCAGGACTTGGTGGAGATAGCGTGCCCTCCCACGCGTTACACTTCACCAATGAGAGCCCTCGCTGCCAACTGAAAAGACGTCACTGGCTGTCGGCCCATGTCTCGGGGGAAGCGTGCGATCGACTCGGGACGCCCTTATACCGACTCGTAGGAGAACATGCATACAGCACCAGGTAGGGGAGGGGGGGGGGGGGGGGGGGATTGGCACAACGACTAATTGGGACGGGGAGAAAATCCATTGAAAAATCAGAAGAAAAAAAAATTATTGCATCATCAAGTCATTCTTGAGAGTCTGCAACCTGGGCGACAGTTTACCAGCTTCTAGACCTAGTAAA
The DNA here is from genome assembly GCF_963971535.1 of Notolepis coatsorum. Classification (NCBI taxonomy): domain Eukaryota; kingdom Metazoa; phylum Chordata; class Actinopteri; order Aulopiformes; family Paralepididae; genus Notolepis; species Notolepis coatsorum. The sequence goes on from NC_140165.1 coordinate 210,656,580, forward strand.
ATCTTCTGAATGAATTCAAAAGTGTTGGTAAGTCCCTTGGGGTAGCTGAGGTGTAGTGCATAGATTAGTCCAAACATTACCAGGAAGGAATCACCAATCAGAGATTGTCACAGGCTGGTAGTGAACTGGACTTGTGTCATGCATGGTCACTGATGACAGTAAGGAGGGCCACTGCAACACCCTGAAGCTCTGGCTCATCAGACGTGTCCTGAAGGAATGAAAGAGACATAATAATCACAAATAAATCCATGGTTTCTACAAAGTGCAGCACAAAGCTAAGTATATGGAGTTGTGTTTGTAAGTTGTTTATATTTTAGTTAGAACAATTTTTTTGGTGAGAAGGTTATTTTTATTTAACCAGGTTAGTCCCATCGAGATCAAATATCTCTTTCACAAGGGAGACCTGGAAGGAAGGAAGACTGATACTTAGCATTTTGATTAACTGTTCACTTAATATACAGTTGTACTGTAAATAATTTTTACTCGGACTCACTGTGCAGGTTTTGAAAAATCCAGTGACTTCCTCATGCAGATACACAGGCAGGGCATGGAGAACAGTGGTACGCCTGGTGTGAACATCATGGATTTCCTATTAAGATGTAAGATTAAGAAGAAGAAAAAGAATTGTATTATATGGAAATGTTTACTGAACAAAGCGGATTTTAAACAGTCCAATCAGATATGTCCACAAATAACATGTTCACATCTTTAATGCAATCAGAAAAATGGCAAACACAATGGTGGACTAATTGTAAAATTCAAAAGCTCATTTGAATCATTGAACCTGTTCAATGTTACAGAGGTTCGACCTATGACATGTATAATAATCTATTCACCTGTTCATCGTGGATTTTTAAAATGTGAGCCAAAGCATCTGCTGTGTTCCCAGTTTTGGACGCCTTCTGTCTGAATAACGTCATCAGTCGAGGAAGATGGCGGTCAAGCTCAGCGTAGAATGTGTTGGGCAGGTTCTGGTTGGTAATCAGCTGGAACTCTGCATACACCTATATTTAAAAACAGCAGGACAATATAGTATATCAACATCAATTAGTCACTTCAACTTGGTGGATCTCTTACTTTGTTTGGTTTGGGCTTCAGAGCATGACGGCGGGATTTCTGGTCAACCATGTCATTACATGCTTTGCGGAATCGGTCGCTGATGACTAGCTCGCGGGGGCGCACAGAACACACACGCAGATGCGCCGCTAGAGTATATAAACCAGGCTTAAGAAACACAAGTTTCACTTTAAAACACACAGAATGTGCCAAATGTTAACACAGGAAAGAGAGAGCTGATCTATATTACCTCAGACTCCATTTTGAGAGCAGGCCAGAGGTCCATGAGCTCTTTCACTGGTGGGCTGGACTTCACTATGGTCTGTCGGCGCAGGGCAAATGTGGTCTGCATCAGCTTTCTAATGAGGGGCAGGTTCTTCTCAGTCTTCTTGACTTCTTCAGCAATTGTCTGCCTCAACTGCTCAAGCCTCAAGGAATCCTCTCCTTGGGGATAGTTGGGTAGGAAGTTTACTTCTGCTCGCTTGGGTCTTATAATAATAATAATTTAGGACCTGCTCCGAGGTCATCATTTGGCACACATGCGAACCATGCATACAATGCGTATCTGCGATTAACCCATCCCGTCGTTGGGATCTTTTAATCTTTTAATGTTGGAATGTGAAGGTTCGCCATCAGGATTGCTTCTACCTCTTTTTCCAGCATTTACAGTGACCTCCTCACATCCTGCCCGTCTCAGCTTGTTCCTGAAATTGCCCATCTTGAATTTGATGCTGTTCTTCCATCCATTGCAGCCGGTCTCAGATCCTGCTTCCTTCAAGCAGGGATGTTTGGCGACAAGAGCCGCAGAAGCCACTGCTATCTCTTTATCACTTGGATAAGCCTTGAAAGCATACATTGTAGATGCAAGCTTTTCTAAGATGTCGTGCTTTAGGTCTCTTGTCAACTTAAGGTGTCTCTTGTTCTTCTCAAATTCGTTGTTTCCGTCTCTAAGTTTCAGCTCAACATCGAATGCAAATGAAGGAACTGGAAAAGGACCTGGAGGCCATCTGCTTAGACGTTATGGAGATGACATATCTGAAAGTATATCAGTAGATGCGAGAGAGCTGGAGTCGAGCGAAAGTGAAATGTGCACAACAGCTTTTTGTGGCAATTCCGTAATGTCATCAAGGGAAGTAAGTTTCCCATCAAAGTCTGGATCTTCATACAGCAAACTGAAGTCAAGGTCTATTTCCAACTGTTCTTTTATAATCGTGATCAGTGCATCAACAGAGGCGGGTCGTGAACTGAGTTTTAATTTTCTAGCCCGGTCTGTCTCAACAACACGAAGGATCATGGGTTGTGGGGAGGCAGCTGCCATTGTGCTATGGAAACTTGAATGAATCGCTTGGGAGTCAGCAGCAGCAGCAGACCATCGATCTTGTATGCTGAGTGGGACTGTATCGTTGTGACCAGACTGCAGGTAGATGGACAGTGGACAGATGTGGTCCGGTCGACAGACAGCAGCTCAAGGACCTAAGGAGTAGTCATAAACACAACACAGAAAGCGTCATTATTAACATATACAGAATATGAACTTATACAGAATATAAACTGGTCAATTACACAACGAGTGAATAAAGACACAATAATCGATTAATAAAATAACTATTCACCTTCCGTTTCACTTGAATGAATCGCTTGGGAGTCAGCAGCAGCAGCAGACCATCGATCATATATGCTGAGTGGGACTGTATCATTGAGACCAGACTGTAGGTAGATGGACATATGTGGTTGTGTGGTTGACAGCTCATAGGACCTAAGATGTTCTATATACCAGGAGTCATAGTCTCGACACAGAAAAGAAACCTCGTTATTCACAAGGTAGATCTGTTCTATTTGGCTAAATGTAGACAGTCCACCACTGACTCTGACGGAGAGAAACATTCCACAGACATAGTCTGTGCCATCAATGGTTACCTTTGATGTCTGGTAGATTGTGTCACTAACTGTGTGTCCTCTAATGTGTACCTGAGCTACTGCTGGTAGAGATGAAACCAGAACAGAGTCAACCCTGGATGCCTGGGTTTTTGGCTTGAAATATGATGGTGAAGCAAGATGATATGACATCATGTGTTGGTGTCTGATTGCCATCGTCTTCAAGATATTT
>NC_140165.1:210664742-210707242 GCF_963971535.1 Notolepis coatsorum
CCTCTCACACCTCTCACACCTCTCACACCTATCACACCTCTCACACCTATCACACCTCTCACACCTCTCACACCTATCACACCTCTCACACCTCTCACACCTTTCACACCTCTCACACCTATCACACCTATCACACCTCTCACACCTATCACACCTCTCACACCTATCACACCTCTCACACCTCTCACACCTATCACACCTCTCACACCTCTCACACCTTTCACACCTCTCACACCTCTCACACCTCTCACACCTATCACACCTCTCACACCTCTCACACCTCTCACACCTCTCACACCTCTCACACCTATCACACCTCTCACACCTATCACACCTCTCACACCTATCACACCTCTCACACCGATCCCACCTATCACACATATCACACCTCTCACACCTATCACACCTCTCACACCTATCACACCTCTCACACCTATCACACCTCTCACACCTCTCACACCTATCACACCTCTCACACCTATCACACCTCTCACACCTCTCACACCTCTCACACCTATCACACCTCTCACACCTCTCACACCTATCACACCTCTCACACCTCTCACACCTATCACACCTATCACACCTCTCACACATATCACACATATCACACCTCTCACACCTCTCACACCTTTCACACCTCTCACACCTATCACACCTCTCACACCTATCACACCTCTCACACCTATCACACCTCTCACACCGATCCCACCTATCACACATATCACACCTCTCACACCTCTCACACCTATCACACCTCTCACACCTATCACACCTCTCACACCTCTCACACCTATCACACCTCTCACACCTATCACACCTCTCACACCTCTCACACCTCTCACACCTATCACACCTCTCACACCTATCACACCTCTCACACCTCTCACACCTATCACACCTATCACACCTCTCACACCTATCACACCTCTCACACCTATCACACCTCTCACACCTCTCACACATTTCACACCTCTCACACCTATCACACCTCTCACACCTATCACACCTATCACACCTCTCACACCTATCACACCTCTCACACCTATCACACCTATCACACCTCTCACACCTATCACACCTCTCACCACGATCCCACCTATCACACATATCACACCTCTCACACCTATCACACCTCTCACACCTATCACACCTCTCACACATATCACACCTCTCCCACCTCTCACACCTATCACACATATCACACCTCTCACACCTATCACACCTCTCACACCTCTCACACCTATCACACCTCTCACATCTATCACACCTCTCACACCTATCACACCTCTCACACCTATCACACCTATCACACCTATCACACCTCTCACACCTATCACACCTATCACACCTATCACACCTCTATACCCATTCTGCAATCTGTTAATAAAGTTGTACTTAAGTTATGCTTTTACATTATACTTACTTAATAAGTGAATAGTTCCAAGTCAATCAAAAACGATGAGTTTTATTTACTCAAAACATAATGCGGTTTACAGTCTGTATCTACTTAATTATCTTAAGTTGTACTTAATTTATGCTTTTACATTATACTTACTTAATAAGTGAATAGTTCCAAGTCAATCAAAAACTATGAGTTTTATTTACTCAAAACATAATGCTGTTTTCAGTCTGTATCTACTTAATTATCTTAAGTTGTACTTAAGTTATGCTTTTACATTATACTTACTTAATAAGTGAATAGTTCCAAGTCAATCAAAAACTATGAGTTTTATTTACTCAAAACATAATGCGGTTTACAGTCTGTATCTACTTAATTATCTTAAGTTGTACTTAAGTTATGCTTTTACATTATACTTACTTAATAAGTGAATAGTTCCAAGTCAATCAAAAACTATGAGTTTTATTTACTCAAAACATAATGCTGTTTTCAGTCTGTATCTACTTAATTATCTTAAGTTGTACTTAAGTTATGCTTTTACATTATACTTACTTAATAAGTGAATAGTTCCAAGTCAATCAAAAACTATGAGTTTTATTTACTCAAAACATAATGCGGTTTACAGTCTGTATCTACTTAATTATCTTAAGTTGTACTTAAGTTATGCTTTTACATTATACTTACTTAATAAGTGAATAATTCCAAGCCAATCAAAAACTATGAGTTTTATTTACTCAAAACATAATGCGGTTTACACTCTGTATCTACTTAATTATCTTAAGTTGTACTTAAGTTATGCTTTTACATTATACTTACTTAATAAGTGAATAGTTCCAAGTCAATCAAAAACTATGAGTTTTATTTACTCAAAACATAATGCGGTTTACAGTCTGTATCTACTTAATTATCTTAAGTTGTACTTAAGTTATGCTTTTACATTATACTTACTTAATAAGTGAATAGTTCCAAGTCAATAAAAAAATATGAGTTTTATTTACTCAAAACATAATGCGGTTTACAGTCTGTATCTACTTAATTGTCTTAAGTTGTACTTAAGTTATGCTTTTACATTATACTTACTTAATAAGTGAATAGTTCCAAGTCAATCAAAAACGATGAGTTTTATTTACTCAAAACATAATGCGGTTTACAGTCTGTATCTACTTAATTATCTTAAGTTGTACTTAATTTATGCTTTTACATTATACTTACTTAATAAGTGAATAGTTCCAAGTCAATCAAAAACTATGAGTTTTATTTACTCAAAACATAATGCTGTTTTCAGTCTGTATCTACTTAATTATCTTAAGTTGTACTTAAGTTATGCTTTTACATTATACTTACTTAATAAGTGAATAGTTCCAAGTCAATCAAAAACTATGAGTTTTATTTACTCAAAACATAATGCGGTTTACAGTCTGTATCTACTTAATTATCTTAAGTTGTACTTAAGTTATGCTTTTACATTATACTTACTTAATAAGTGAATAGTTCCAAGTCAATCAAAAACTATGAGTTTTATTTACTCAAAACATAATGCTGTTTTCAGTCTGTATCTACTTAATTATCTTGAGTTGTACTTAAGTTATGCTTTTACATTATACTTACTTAATAAGTGAATAGTTCCAAGTCAATCAAAAACTATGAGTTTTATTTACTCAAAACATAATGCGGTTTACAGTCTGTATCTACTTAATTATCTTAAGTTGTACTTAAGTTATGCTTTTACATTATACTTACTTAATAAGTGAATAATTCCAAGCCAATCAAAAACTATGAGTTTTATTTACTCAAAACATAATGCGGTTTACACTCTGTATCTACTTAATTATCTTAAGTTGTACTTAAGTTATGCTTTTACATTATACTTACTTAATAAGTGAATAGTTCCAAGTCAATCAAAAACTATGAGTTTTATTTACTCAAAACATAATGCGGTTTACAGTCTGTATCTACTTAATTATCTTAAGTTGTACTTAAGTTATGCTTTTACATTATACTTACTTAATAAGTGAATAATTCCAAGTCAATCAAAAACTATGAGTTTTATTTACTCAAAACATAATGTGGTTTAGAGTCTGTATCTACTTAATTATCTTAAGTTGTACTTAAGTTATGCTTTTACATTATACTTACTTAATAAGTGAATAGTTCCAAGTCAATAAAAAACTATGAGTTTTATTTACTCAAAACATAAGAACACGTCACACGAACTCAAGACATTCAAGTTAGTAGAACTTTCATAGAATATTGAGTATACCCTACTCAAACTAATTGATTATTTTGAACGTGCGGGTTTACAGTGTATATCCCACCATGCATATAACAATCAGTTTCAGCGAAGATGGAAGAAAACATCAAATAAACCGAGCTAAAGCACACAATTATATAGCCTCATTTTACGAACATCTTACGGCAAAGATGTTAAAACAACACAATATTAGCATCTTACAATCGAAGATGGCTCAACAGGTGTGATAGGTCTGAACTTGAGTTGAACTTGAACTTGTGTAATCACGTTTTTCTGTAGTAGTTGCAATATCCCCAGAAATGTGTATAAGCTGGAAAACACTGCAGGTCCATAGCCTGATGTCTTATGCAGTACAGGTCCAAATTTCATAAATCCGTTCAGAAATGGGTGATTAAGAGCGATTTTGGTAAACTATACAAAAAGAAAGGTTCTCCGGTAATCCATTTCCTCATGAAGCCAAATCTCACCTGGCAGCCACCTGGTGGGCGTTTTGATGTGCAAAGACCATCCACATGTGAGTTAAGGTTGAATCTTATTGGCAAATTATTTTACTATTTTTTCTAAATGGATACCAAAGACTTTGGCATCCATTTACAAAAAAGTAGAGTTGGCTTCAATCAATCAAAATAATGCTACCAGAGAGAGGGGGCGCAGTTTCGTTCATTCGGTTCATTTCTCCAGGAGGGAGAAAATTATTATAACACACAGATAAAAAATAAGGATTTTCTTATTATTGTAAACTCTAAAAAAATTTATTTTCACATTTTTGGGGAAGCTTGGCTTCCATGCATATTCGCCACTGCGTTACTTAGGTGCGTCTTTGCAGTGGAAATGGCAGACGTTCTAAGTCATAACATGTGCAACATGTCATCTAACTAGTGCGCAATAAATGAATGAATCATGTTAAAAATATTAATAACTTCTCTTAAACCACTGTTTGTGATTCTGCCTAAAGCTAGGACTCAACAGTGCGCATTTCACTCACTTTTGATAACTTCTCTCTCTTTCTCTGATTTGAAGTAGCCAAATGTTACACTATAAAAACTGGACAGTTGATAAATATTTTACTTCATTAGCAGAAATATTCTAAAGATGTATTGATTAAGTCTGCTATAAGCTATTCTCCCTCTCTCTTGTGTGTGTGTGTGTGTGTGTGTGTGTGTGTGTGTGTGTGTGTGTGTGTGTGTGTGTGTGTGTGTGTGTGTGTGTGTGTGTGTGTGTGTGTGTGTGTGTGTGTGTGTGTGTGTGTGTGTGTGTGTGCGCACGTGTGTGTGTATATGTTTGTGTGTGAGTGAGCATAATTTACTATAGGCTACTCTTTTTGACATGGATTAGGCTAATTAACTTTAACAATCCTGATTCCTGAGCCAGATAATGTTATTCAAAAGGAAGATATTGATTTACATGTATATCATCTTTTTTCAAGTCAAGAAAATACAATGAAGCTTATCTCGCTCTTGGCAATATTTCTCTCTATTTTGTTTCAAAAGCACACAGTTTGAGTGTCTGAACTGTATTGTTATGCATGTTGTTGTTCTAGCAAAGGATTATAATTATGATTTTTATCAAAGGATTTATTTTTCTCAGTTTTTGGTTATTGTTACTGATGTAGAATGTTATTGTTAAGTTGTTGTACAACATGAAAACCCATGATATTGATGTTATTTCAATACATTTAAATTAATGACTATTGTTGGGGCAAGGGGGGGCCCAAAACATTTTGTCCGCCAAAGGGGGGCCTGACTTAACCCCTAACCCTAAAGTAGCCCGGCCTGATCCTTGTGGGGTCTGACCTCCAAACCCTCAGCATCTCTACACCTTTACCCTCATTAGGAATGCAAGGATTCATGAATATACAATATGGAAACAAGCATTCCACACAAGGTTAGGAAAATAATGACGCACACACACAGATCTTCCCACCATGCCGGAGACCTGCATTTAGAGTGCTCCCGCTAATACAAACACGTCTTGATGTTGCCTGTATCCTACCTGATGAGGCGGGAGTGAGTACCTTCAAATATATCTCTCCATTATCTCTCAGGATATCTCTCAAGTATTTACATGACGCTTTGATTGGGTAAAAGGTGGCCGGGGGAAACTAGCGTGTGATCAAATATCCCATTAACCTTGTGGAACCGAGAGCTCCTCTGGCTTCTCCCTCAAGGTGTTTTTTGGGGTGCGATTGCTTCATTAGGCGGCCTGGCGATAATCACGAGAGCGGCGTCAACCTGATGGGGGCGACGGCATGTAGGCCGCTCTAATATGGCGGAGCCAAAAGGTATGTCAACAGCTTAGCCTGACGTACGGTGAAGCTCTCTTTCAAGATGCTGCGCGGGACATGAAAGGAAGCTCCCTGCTGCATTAGTAATGAAAGCCTGATTGATCCTAGTGAGTGGAGCACATGGTAAACACCACTGACAGAACAAAACACTCTCCCATGTGATGATGCTGCTTCACATCATCTTGACATACTCTATATACTTTACAACACTGGTCTAACAGGCTGCAGAGGTGCATCATGGGTGGGCGGGGTTACACAAACATTACACTTACATTGTGTTATCGTGAAAATAGACATTTTTGGCAGACTGCTGTACACATAAGGAAGGATATCTGGCCCACTCGTGGGAGGAAGAGAAAGGGTGGGTATTTCACCCTTGTGTTCGGACTGTGTTTTCAACGTTCACTAAAAGAGAAATTAAGGATTTTTTTCAACCTGAGAATGACTGGCTATGGCTCATTTTCTGTGAAGAACATATAAAAGAACACATTTGCATTGAGTGCACACTGTGAATAATTCATTCATTAAAACAAAAATGTGTGTTACATATTTAAATGTATCTGAAAGGGTTGTTGTGAACCCCACACCCACTCAGTCAATGCATTTGCAGCACAAGTCCCAGGCAGGAGGAAACATTAAGTAAATAATATTTATTAAAAAAAAAAGGAATGGAGACCATACACAACAATAGGAACAAGTCCAGGGCCCCGTTCCCCGTACCTGGTTCAACTAAGTCGATCAAGATGTCATTATCCAGATTCAGTTAACCCGATGTTTGAAGCCGGGATTTTCCTGTTCCTCGAAGGTGGATTCAGTCTCGTTAACTCAAGCCAGACTTGAGACCCAGGATAAGTGCGCACGGCCGCTCCAGTTGAAAAGCCAGCACGTATCGATAGCAGAGATCCTGATTCTCTAGCGGCATTGATTGATTAATTGATTTAAAACTTTATTAACATATTGCAGTACGGCTCCGCCTCGCCGACAAGTTAAATGCGTTATCTATAGGCTAATTTTAAGTCCCTCATTACCTCAATCAATCAGATTATATTTCTTTAAACTTGCCTGCTGGATTGAATAATCAAATGAGATCTTGCTAGCGAAAATAATTAGTTAAACTGGTATACAGAATAACGATACGGCTCTCTTCCCATTGATTGATGTATGGTCGATATTTTACTTATCTCCACTGTGGTGTAACGGGTTCTTCTTTTGACTTTCACGCAGACGACCGGGGTTCGAAACCTAGTCTTTCCCTTCTTTTTGCGATGTAGGAATAATTCAATTTGGTGCACGTTGAGAGCTATATAAAGAATGACATCCTCAATGCATGTAGATTTATAATATTTGAACTTAAAACTAGGCTACTTTGGCGTATAATCATTAATATTATATTCCAAAAAATTATATTGGAAACACGGGGTTTCAAACACCGGTCGCTGGGTTGCCAGGATTGAGCACTACCGCTGCGCCACTGTGCCAGATGGGATAAATTCATTGTTTATACATTAATGAATGAGAGACCCGTGTTTAGAATATTCTTTATTTTGAATGAAGTTTCATAATGTGTACATCGCACCGAGCGAGCGCCACGGTATATAACGTGCATTATTTAGGACAAAGTGAATTTAGTATCAGCATTTTGGGTCTATTTTACATTTCAAAAGCCCCCTCTGGAAGAATGGAGCACAAAAACGTAATTCAGAATGGTATAACGCAGATCCTAGACTGTGGGAATAATTTCAGGAAACGCGCTGTCACTTTCTTTGCGGGGGCGTGGCTGTGCTTCATCCGGCTAACTTGAACTTAAACCCTGCTTTCGACCAGGCTCAAACTTTTGGATCTGTTGTCATGGTGATTTGGACAATCCAGGTACGGGGAACCGGAAAGTCCGGCTTAAGTCAGACTTAACCGAAAGTTATCCGGCTAACTCAGTTATCCAGGTGTGGTGTCCCAGCGGTCGTCAGTCTTCTCTGTCTAGGGCAAAAGGACAAAGGTGTGAGCTCTCGTTTGAAGTAAGTTAGACTAACCTCCCCATGTGCTCTACTTTTGTGTGGCTGCTGATGAGGCCTGATGAGTTCCTGGTGTGGGTGATTCACCAGCTGATTGCCATGCTGCCCGTTTCTCCCAGCTCTCTGCTGTGGGGCTCTATGGCCTGGTGAATCCCTCATCACACTATAACATACAGGCATTTTATCACACAAAACAAATAGCGCTTTTATTAATAAATGTGATCTAGCAGAGGTAAATGGCAAATATTAACCATATATGCTGTACTTGAAATTGAGATAAAGTTAACATCTGTTAAGTAATTTTATATAAATTGTTATGCCTTCATTGTTTTAAAATGACAATAATGGTGTGGGTCCACGAGACCTGTGAGTATTGGGTGAGTAACAGAAACACGAACACCACGCCACAAGGGTTAACCCATTCTCCGCCGATGACGTGTTTACACGTCATTCTCCGCCATGCGTAATCTGCCAATGACGCCTAAAGGCGTCTTTGAGATCAATATTTCATATTTTTGTCATGGTATTCACATTTCACCCACAGAGACTTGGCTGGTGCTATAGGACTCCGCTCAACTCTGCAACGCTTCAATACCGCCACCTGGTGGCCGATCGGCGAGTTGCCAAAACCGGAAGTGGCCGGAAGTGCTTAGTCCGTCCCCTATTCCGTCCGGCCACTCGCTATCGCTCGCGGGACTCTATCCAGACACCGTGGATATCGATCCGTTGCCATAACTCAATAAACAACATGATTGGACGTATATTAGTATTATACAAACCGGAACTGGATCACCTAGATCAACATCACATAACTGGGACCTGTTTGCGCCAGTGTGATCGCCCAACGGTAAGAGGAAGCTGCCGTGAGTTTCAGCGTTTTTGATTATTATTATCCATACAAACTGCTCTAATCTATATATCACCCATACTACATGAATCATTTAACGTTGGTCATTGAATTATAAACGACCCCCCCCCCCCCCCCCCCCCCCCCCCTCCGGTCACCAGCAGATGACCAGTCATGACGTTTAGGATCATGTACAGTTGAAATTTTTAATATAACGTTGATCGGTATCAAACTGCATTTGATCATCTAATATATGCATTTATGGCTATATCTCACGTTCTATGAAATACAGCAGAAAACAATAAAAACATATTTATACTCTGGACGGTATTTTAGTATGAATGTGTGAATGAAAAAGTAAAACGTTCCTACATCCTGAACGATAGATAATTGATGTTGAATGGGCCATAGTAATGTCAATTTAGCAATACAATTTAAAAAGTTATAGCCCTGCAAAGAAGGTGAACATCTCCATAGACAAATAGTGCTGGCAGAGAGGCTACAAGGATGTATATAAGCTCCGGCAGAGAATGGGTAAATGTTAACACACAAAATACAATGCTGCTTTATATACAGGACAATATAATTTTTACAAAATCTGAAAAAAGAAAAGGAAAAAGTACTGATGTCACCAGGCGGGAAGCTACTGAACACACAAAGATGACAGCCCGATCTCGCTAAAAGGTACATGATATACGTTGTGTTATAGCCATACATAATATATTTACGGATTGGATATTTTGTTTCTTGTTCCAAAACAGTGTGATCGAGTCAAACTAAAAATGCTTGTGGTGGGGTGCATCTACTGTATGCTCAGCACTAGACCAAGCAACACCCCCTGCCAGTGTCGTCATTTCAGTGAAAGGCAAGGTATGGCGAGGAGGGGGAGGGGGGTGAATGGGGGGTTTCCCCACCTTGGTAGATTTTTTTTGTCAAATCAGTTGTGCAATAGTCACTTTTGGTGAGTTGTTTCTATATAATTCAGTTATATGACATTTAGGTATGACACAGGACTACACAAGCATTTTTAGTATAGAAATGTGTCAACAGACTAAAGCAGGGAACCACAATATTTTGCATACGAATTATGCAGAATTATTATCATAACTTTCCTTGCAATTTAGCCAATTTTCCTTAGGTACGGTTTTGAGGTGTGTGTTCAACAGAATGTAGTATCAAAAACACATTCACAAAAAGTATGGGTTACTGAATGCTGAACTGCACTATTATAATCACTAAGCCAGACCTTACCTGTGTCCCTGTATCACTTGTCTCTGCTGCCCTTTGATTAAAAAAACGCCCTATGTCCATTTTCCTTTTTTTTGGGCATATTTAGTTAGTCACAGTAAAAGTCACCTAGTAAAAGTGAGATAATTGACAATATCAAAACATGCTAGGGCTGTACCGAATAGTTCGAAGCTTCGTTCATAATGTTGACATTCTAATTCTAAATCAACATAAAAAATTGTAATAATAAAAAAATAAATTAATAATTAAATTTTTATTTGCCAAGGTATGGCGAGTGCCATACCTTGCCATACCAAAATTACGCCCCTGCCCCCTGCTACAAACACAGCAATACCATGATGATGGTTCGTTCATAATACTAAGCAAAATCGGGCTGCTCAAGACTACTGCACCAAGAATGACAATAAAGATTCTATTCTATTCTACTGAGACACACTTCTCTGAGAGCTTCACCCTAACCCTAACACTAACCTTAACCACACTGGCACCTTAAAACTAACCATAACTGTTCTGAAGGGCCAGATTAACGCTGAGAATATACGTTTTATTATTTTATATAACTTGTATATTATTTATATATATAAGCTATATACCTTTAAGCCTCCGTTTGAATCATAGCATTATTCGCTTTCCTCATTGGACAATGCCCTTGGCATTGACGGCGCCAACAGTCGCGCCCCCCAGACAAGTTCAAAGACGAGTCCGGACAAGTTGAGACATGCCCTTGGCCAGCGCATTGATTCCGGACAAGAGATTCGGTTGCGCCCTAGAAATCACTCTGAGTATATATTGTGAAAGGCGCAGCAGCAGTAGTGTGAACCTAATCTAATGTAGTGTGCAGCAGTAACGAGTTCGTGAAGTGAAGTGAAGTGCGAAGTGAACCCAGTAACTAGTGTGAACCTTAGCAAGTGTGTGTGGACTTAACGTAATTAGTATCAGAACACGAGGTGAACCTAGCAGCAGAACTATTGGACATGTGAGCAGTGGAACCTACCGGCGGTGTATCGTTACGGATAACTAGTAGCTCCTTAGATACGACCTTGATATTGTAGAACCATTGTTGGCGTATTATAGTGAATTGTGTAAACGTAGTAACGTGGAGAAGAGCATCGTTAATACCATTGTCGTTTGGATTTAACTACACCTGAAGATCTGCATCGGGCTAGCTTCGAGGACGAAGCTAGCTAGCTATCATCACTGCCGTCGGGCATTGGATTAAGAGCTATTACCCTGCTATCGAGCACTTGGATTACAAGAACTGGATCCGTATGAGACCCCCTTTCTTCAGTGACCAGCAGGAGTATCCGCCTATTCTTCAATTCCTCTGGAGCTTACCACTTCGTGGGGGAAATCACCAGTCTCCAGCTATACCCTCGTTTGCCCCTGTATCGCCATCTCACTCCATGCAGCGTTCCGGTCTAGTATTATTAACCTAGGAATTATTCATTCCCACTGACTTTGATACTTTGACATTCTACTATCATTCGCCATAAAAGAGCAACGTACTAATTCTAAGTTGTATATTTGATATTGCTAATAAAATACTGTAAACGTTATTTCTTTGTCACCGTGCCGTCTATTGAGTGTCTGCCATATTTAACTGTACTGTCTGGCAAGTAATAATAATATTTAGTAGTGGTTTAATCTAAACAATCTTTAATACAGTCAGGGTTTTGTAACCCCTCAGTTACAATTGGTCCTTCGAGCCGGAGGGTATCAGTAATAATAATCATATTAATAAGAATATGGCCAGCGGCGGACACTCTCCAAACGGCTCTCCCAAACTAGAGCGCCCTAGGCGCCAGCGTCAGCCCCCTCCACACTTGGAGGACTACGCTGTAGATCTACCTCCTAGCTTATCTAAAAAGGCGTTAAGCACGGATAAAATTAGTAGCTTAAGTATGCCCAACCTTATCAACCTGTCAGCCCCACTAGTAGAGACCCAAGCTGGTTTAAGCGAACGCAGCCAATGCACAGCGCGAGGCGGAGCGAGACCTTCTGCAGGCGCAAATGATGGAGCTAGCGCTCCAGAGGGTGACTCCCCACTCTTCCACCCGGAGCTCCCGGAGATCATCACGACACGGGTCGAGGGCACCTTCCCCTCCCCGACCAATCTACACGGGACCCAGCCTACGGGAAGAACCTGCTTACGTCGCCGAGAAACTAACCAAGCGACTACAAAGCCTAGCGGAGGACGAGGGAGGACAGAAAGCCCACACGCACGAACCCATCTCAGACCAGGAGGAACAGTGCAGCCCCGATCTCAGCCCCGACACGCTGCGTTACGAACCCCCAACCCGTCCCAGGGGGGAGTTTGAGCAACAGACAGCACCGAGGAGCAGTACCTGGGGGCCCGGCCTCTGGTTCCCACCCAGCACGAACCCACGACCCCACGTACGGGGAGACTCGCCAAGGAGGCCTCTCCCCCTACGCGCATCAGTGTCACAGCCATCCATGGCATCCTACATTGGGACACCCAAATTCCCAGACTTTACGCGAGAAGACAGAGCGCAGTATACCGAACTGCGCATGTGTTTAGAGACCATTATGGCCGGAGTACAGGACGAGTCCTACAAATATGCCATCCTCCTTAAGCACCTCAAAGGCACTAAAAAACAAATTACAAACATCTCAAAACAAGCTAGTCAGACTACTGCTTGACCTGACTCCTAGAACCCACCTCACCCCAGCCCACTTTGACAACCTAGGATGGCTTAGATTAGACGACAGTGTACAGCAACTTGCAATGGTCCTGGTCTACAAGATACACTACTCGACCAAGGTACCCATGTACATGTCAAAATACTTCCCAAAGGTCAGTGAATACCACGATCACAACACCAGAGGGAGCTCCACAAATCATGTTAAACCCAGATTCGGCTCAAACAAGGGACTAAACACGTTTAGCAATTATGCCACATCAATGTGGAACGCCCTACCCAAAGCTGTAAAGGAATGTGAATCACTACCCACTTTCAATTCGAAACTGGCCCCTACAAATGTCTTAACCCAGTTGTACAGTAAATTACCAAGAATGGCTTTGTCAGTATTCCAATGTACAGTGTACAGTGTCCCCCCCCACCCCAACCCCCCCGCCCCTCCAATGTACAGCCCCCACCCACCCAACCTCCTCCAATGTACAGTTTCTACGTCAAATGTATATACACTCTTTTTCTGGACACTTTTTGTATCACAAACAGTACTGTATTTGCAATTCTGATATGTCATACTAGATGTAGCAGTACTGTCTATCTGTATGTCATGTATGTCATATATGTTATGATGAATTGAAAATGGGGGACCCTGATGTAAACAAGACGAAAGTCTTTCTCTGGTCTGCATCCCCTTAACAATTGTATGTATTGAGCTGTACTGTACTGTACCCATTCTGCAATCTGTTAAAAACGTCTCAATCAATCAATCAATCAATCAATCAATCAATGCAAGAAAGGGTGGGGGGAGGGGGGTTCTATGCTTCGATCGCCACCAACGGGACATGGCCCACACACACACCGCAGACACGCTCAGATTGCGGGGAAAAAATTATCGGATCAACGCAAGATTGATAACAGTCCTTACCTTGTCTATGATGTACTGCAAAAAGAATAATCCAATTATCTGATCGCCATTCCAAATACTGATCGCGATCGTGTGACTAACTATATGCGCTTGTCTTGCCGGAGTATTTAGACCCTGCCCGCACCCCGCAGTTGTTTATCACTTCTTGGAACCATAAAACGTTGGATGCAACCCAAGCGGGGAAAAAATAAGAATCCCCCAAGTCAAGACTACTTCATCGTAGTTTCATCGAACGCAAAACACCACAGGCGAACTGCGACTCACTGAAGAGTGAAGAAAAACAGAATCTGGAAAAAAAGAAACATTTAAAATTCTGCATAACTTTGAGTGCCACTTCACTGGGTTGAATTTGGAGAGCCTTAATAAAGTCGCAACATTCATTCAGAAGTGAGCGAGACATAATATCACAACATGCATCGCTCTGTGATCAAAGTGCTTAAATGGGTTTTAAGTCATTACGCTAATTTGTTTTTGTTGAGGGAAAACAAACTGGAACCTGCCCCCCTTCGTCACCAGTCACTGAGGCTTAACCGAGCCTCATGGGGTAGCCGGTATTTACATGCACTCATAATGAACGCGTTCTAAAATATTAATTTGAGTTCACTGTAGCACTTCTTCAAGCCACCCCCTACTGAACAGGGATTAACCAGTGCAGCACATTGACTGACAATGGCCACAGGTACAACAGTCTTGTGTACAACTGAGGTTGTTTTTGAGTGAGCATTTGTAATTGTTGTTGGCAGGGGCTGTCAGCTGCCAGTTTTGATTCAGATACAGAGTGTTTATCGTTCAGAATCATCTCACATTGCATGCTGTTATTCTACATAGACATTGTTTACAATTCTGCCATTTTGGCCAGGTCTTGCTCAAAAAAGAGATATTTGATCTCAAGTGACTACCTGGTAAAATAAAGGTTAAATAAATAAAAAAAAAGAATTTAATCAAACTCTGAGGCACTGAATGGACAACTATAAAAAAAAAAAAACCAAGCAAGCAAACAAACAAACAAGTGCATGCATTTTTTATTTGAGTTGCATGTGTGATGTCACTAATAGGACGAACCTCATGGTTCAATATGTGGTAACTTGACACCTTTAGTTTCAGCATGCACAGAAACCTGAGTAGACTTCGACATGTCTTGAAAGAATATAAGCAGCCAACTTCAAATTATTAGCAAATATCAATGGGTGCTTGTTGCCATATTGTATATTCATAAATCCGTGCATTCCTAATGAGAGTAAAGGTGTAGAGATCCTGCTGTTAATCCATTTTCTGTAGTTTGTTGAACAATTTTGTGGAAAGATTTATACAAATTGTTATTCAATATGAAACATTTTAAAATGTGGAAGGGATCTTTAATTAATACCAGGTTCTATCAGTCTAATAGTCACATTATTCTGCTAAGTCTCACTTTCTCCAAACTATCACTTGCTGAATTAAAGCCATTAGCCATCAAACATAATATCTCAAAGATGCAACTCTGGTTCTAATTGGACCAACAATGTCAGAGTAGATGCCAATTAATTTATAATTTTTTTTTATGGCACTTCAAATAATTGTTTTATCATCAACAGATGGATATTTGCATATCATAGCTCTGGCACATCTTCAATTAACCCAATGATTGCACAGGTGCATTGTCTGACATCACTGTCTTTTGGAGGCTGTAGCAGGCTCATCTGTTAAGCTTGGTATTTAACCGTGAAGGTGAAAATAATTAATTGTATCATCTCTCTTTTAGTAAACATTGAAAACAGGTCCCACAGACACACAAGGGTTATTAATGATTCAAGAGAAACTCGGGGCCAGACAATGGCTCTCATTCTCAAACATGTTCCTAAGTACCTTTGTAGATATGTTGGTAAAGATTTTGTACCAACAAATTTACAAAAATCCTCATCCGGATTCCTGAACACGTGAAACAGTCTCCATAAGTGGCCAAAATCTTCGCAGCTGGGTTCCTATGAATGAAATACGTCACTCATTATTAAACTGCAATGTGCGTTCTCGTACACCTGAATGTGCATACAGACACGCCCCGCCAGCTCCTTATAAGGCGAAGGAGGCGTGTGCAAAACAGCTCAAGAGGTTCGACATTGCATCTGCACCATGCTGACCCATTCTACAGGTAGCACGGAAGCGATTTGCGACTGATCTCAAAATGAGATTAGATTAAAATGTATTGTCATTATACAGCAAAAGTACAATACACCATCCAACCAGAGTGCAAATGTAACAGTAAAGTGCACTAGTAACATGCAATGCACAGGTGATGAAACCCAGACATGTAATTTAGTAATGTTAATACTGAACGACTTGTCAAGAGCCAATCGTGCAGTCGTTCAATATTGACATTACTAAATGAGATGTGATGCTAATATGTCATGTTCTACAGTAGGACTTACTACTATAATACCTAATAAAACAAGTAATTAGAATAATATAAGCCTACTTTGCTGGAACGATTCATTTAGCACGTATACAATACGTGTGTGTGTGTGCTCATGCGCTGAGGCTGTCTCACTAAACCGTTTATCCACACATTTATTTAGTTCTAGCAATAGGAATACATCAAACCAACAATAAATAACATCATAGAGAAGAAGACAGTATCTGGCATATTAATACAGTATATTCCACTATACAGTAGCTATATCCGTGATGATCAGTTTAGTTCTTATTGACTTAATTTGCAGTGTGTGTGTGTGTGTGTAATGCTCACAATTCTTACACAGTACTGTATATTTGTATGTCATAAATGTCTTGATGAATTGAAAATAGAGGACCCTTATGTAAACAAAAAGAAGGTATTATTCTGGTCTGCATTCTCTTAGCAGTTGTTTGTATTGAGCCGTACTGTATTGTACCCATTCTGCAATCTGTTAATAAAGTTTTCAATCAACCATTGAGTCAGGACTATAAATGCAAAACGTAATTGTTAATGATACATATTGTCATAGTTATTATCATTATAATTACAGCACACCGGTCTGTTAAAACTTTTCGAGTTCGTAAATCCTACATAAAACGAATTTACAATACGAAGCCGTTCGAGAATGCTGAATAAGTACGTAAATCGAGTTCCTTGGTAACTTTTACGTACAGTATGTCTGTTCGAGAATGAGGACCAATGAATCTGACTTGTGAATAAGCCTTATTTCCATGGCATCTTGCTTTCGAGAAGAGGGTGAAATCAACGTGTCGTGAACTGAAGCAGATCTTTGACAGAAACAACCAAAGAGCATTCCAGGGGACTGGAACCCCCACCATTTCCGGGAGAATTTGTCTTTTGCTCAGATTTTTTATATCAAAATAACCCTGCTCCACATGAAGCTTGGTTATCCCTCCATGCCAACATGCCCATGCTAGGAAAGCAGAGGTCTGGACTCACCCCACGCCCAGCCATGGACCCTGGTCCTTGTTGTATTATTTTTTGTATTGCCTTTATTTGAATTTTATATATTCATCCAATTGACTCCCTCTAGTCACTGACCTGGTTTATTTTGAGTTGAAAGTGTATTATGTGTAGATGCGGGCATAGATACATTTTTTTTATAGATTAATCTATCTGCAATCCTGGAGTTAATCTAGATTAAAATGGCTCATTTGAAGTCTGCCGAAGGCATTCAAAATATGTGTGTTCCAGTGGCGGCCGGTGTGAACTACATTTGGGTGGGAGCGCGGGGGGGTGAAGGGGGGGGGGGGGCAAGCGGACAGCTGACCAAGCGAACACTGACTCGACATAACGTTACCCCGTTTCCAACGTTAAGTCGAGTTCATTCATACTACACTGTCAGGATGGAGGTAGGTGAGTTCCAATTGTTGTAGGCAATCACAGAGACGGAGAAGGTATACTCTTGAACAGGTTCGACTTTAATAGTAAAGAACACAAAGAGTAATACTAGGATACTATATGCCAAGGCAAGGAAACGAGAGAATTTAGATAATGGAGCTTAGTGGTGGTCCAGAACAGGAACCGCCCGCGTTATCTCCGAACGCCTATAGTGAAGACCTGACAAATGACAAGCAGAGGAAAGGAATGTTATATAGCCACCAAATACCAACATTCCACACAAACCCCTGTGACAGCCAATCAGAGCCAACCCCTAATTGACAGCACTAAATGACAGGGAAAACAAGTGACAGTAACAAGTGACAGATGACAGAGAAGGTGGGAGGTTCCCGACCGTAGTCAATAACCAGAATCGTAACAGTACACTAGTACACGTATGAACTCGACATACCGTTACCCCGTTTCCATGAAGTGTTTAATTAGCAGCCAGCAATCTTGTTGAAAATGTAACGTTAATAAATGCTCTCTCTCTCTCTCCTCTCCCTATTCCCCCCCCCCAATCTCTCTCTCTCTCTCTCTCTCTCTCTCTCTCTCTCTCTCTCTCTCTCTCTCTCTCTCTCTCTCTCTCTCTCTCTCTCTCTCTCTCTCTCTCTCTCTCTCTCTCTGACCCATACAAAAATAATCACTTGTGTATATCTCGTCCTTTTTAACAAGTTACCATTCATTGTCCGGGTTATTATGGGCTCGCCGCGACGAAATTAATTAGTTTGTTCAACAACAACACAGCATGCTCTAGAAAGAGAGAGAGAGAGAGAGAGAGAGAGAGAGAGAGAGAGAGAGAGAGAGAGAGAGAGAGAGAGAGAGAGAGAGAGAGAGAGAGAGAGAGAGAGAGAGAGAGAGATCGCGACTCACCAGCTAAAACAGAGTATAGCCTTAACATAGACTTACCATCACAAGTTGAATGGGGTTGAATTGTTGTTGTTGTTATTGTTGTTGTTGAACACAAGCCATAATCCACTTCTTTTAAATCCACTCAAAAAGAAACTCCACAGTCCGGACCATACCGTCGTGTCTGCAACACCGGTGTTGTGCCTAATGCTTTTTTTCTAGCTGGTCGCTTTTAAAACGCGACCGGCTTCCATCATAATACATCATATTTCAACGCACAGCGCGTTACGCACTGATTGGCTGTGACGGATACAGCGATGAAACCAGTGCACGCCCACTGTGTGGCTATGCGTCTCGCCCGAGAGGTATTATTCTCTATCAGACATTCACTTCCTGTGAATGAAAACAATTATTTATATTTGATATATTAATGTTATATTGTGCATTGGAAACACAAACATACTTAAAATGAGTAAATATTATTCATTTTAAACATGTTTATTTTATTTCTAGGGCTCTAAAATAAAAAAAAATCTTCTTCTCCTCTCTCTTTACCAGGGGGTTCGGCGCCCCAGCACCCCTAGTGGAGTGTTCTACCCAAATAATGACCAGAAGTAAGTCCTTACTTTTTCTTTCCTCCTTACGTTTCTCAGGCCAGATGGCCCATTACACCATGAGCCCATCTCCCGTTTCCGAAATGCATTACAGACTGTTTGAAAAAGCTGTTTTGCTATGATAATTGGTAATGAAATATCAAAATAATGTTCAATAAGATGTACTTGTTGTGTTTAATAAACAAATACACAAATAATGTTACCAGTACAGTCACTCAGTAGCTATGTGACATGGCTTGACTCAATCAGTCCAATCTCTACTTCTCCTTCTTCCACCAGTCACTCAGGCAGACCAGCTTGTTCACATTGGCTGGTGACAAACTTCTTCTGTACAATATGGCCTGATAAAGAGAACAGTCTCTTGCATGGGACAGTTGAGGCAGGGGTCCCCAAGTACTTCAGGGCAATGTGGGCCAGCTTACCATAGACCGCAGTGTGGTCTGACCACCACTTCAGTGGACACTGATCCAAGCTGGCACTTGGCTCTACCTTGTACCTCTCCACAGCATTGCGTACTGGTGTGTTGTTATCCGACTCAGACTCTGATCCCATCAGTAGAAGGGCTGTTTTCTTTTTAGCTTGTAACATATAGCATAACTTAGTTAGCAGCTAACGTTAGTTAAAAAGGTTTTTAACCGCAACGGGCATATAGTAATGGCGAGGATATAAAGCATGTTAGCCCTTCTCTTGCATTCGGTCATACCCCCCTTCCCATACTATTCTCGGTCAAAATTGACCGGTGTGTTTTGCACAGTGATATCTCAAGTCAAGTCAAGAGTTTTATTTGTCACGGCATACAAGTATACAATGAAATGCGGGTGGTCTTGCCCGCAACGATGTGCAATACAGTAGTAACAACATATAATAGAATCCAATAAAACAACATTGTGCAATAAACAAGTAACATAGTAGGGCATATCGGTATTTGTACATAAGTTATTTACAGAGCATGGAGGACATGCTAGGTCCTTTGGTAGTGCAATACACTGTTCTGTATCGTTAGTGGCTTAGCTTGGCATCGCTACTGCACTATCTCGCGTACGTGCACGCGTACTGAATAAACCACAAATGTACCTCTAATACCAGTATTAGTCTGACCACACCCCTCATCAGCTTACCTTCATAAGCAGGTGTGTGGTCACCTGCTCTCCTCCTTCTCGCTTTCACCACAAGGAAGAGGTGCCTCGGTAGATCCCCACACTTGACACCATGATGGAAGAAATTGGATTAGGAACAGCTTGGGAAACAAGGATACGTTGACATCATATCTTTATTTTCTCTCTCACTATTTTCGAGAAAATACGGCGATATTGTCTTCGTACTGGAGTGTCTAGAAGATGATGATCATTCTAAAAACCCTCCACCGGTTTTCGTATTGGGAGCACGCCGCTGCATGCTTCTCAACTGCAGTTCCTTGCTGTGTTTGTTGGGGTGAAACCTGTCAGGCCACAGCTGAACTGTCGGACATGCCGCTGTTGTGAGGAGCGGTGCGTTCCAGGTTGGGTGAGTAGTGTTTGCTGGCGGGCTCCACTTGTCTGTTAGTGCTATGGGGGCTACTTGACAAAGTTTATGGAAACCGGCCCCAGGCTAGGGTCCTTTGTTTAGCCGCCTAGGCGACAGAAGGCCTTGGTCTGGCGACCATTATAGTTTTAACTAGTGGGCCGCGACCATTGACACTGGTGATCCCTGTGTGTTCTGGACGAGTGGATTCTCTCTGTCACCGTGTTAAGACCCCATCTTTCATATCCAAATGAGAGTATTCCTTCACGAGGGGATATGTGCATGTAATGTGCGATAGCGGCAGATTCATGTTCAAAGTCAGCTATACAGGCCAGTTGGTACTGTGCTGATTCCGCCGGACGTGGTAATGTCACCGTTGTGAAGCGGTGTTGACGTCTTGTTTTCTCTTTTCTCTTAAAAAGTGAGGAGGGGTTCAGAACGGCGGCCTGTCTGGGTGAGTGTTATGTCATTGTTTACATGTTCATAGCTTACGGTTAGCCGGTCAGTGGCCTGGCGCGGGGTAGCTTAGCTTCTCGCGCGCCGCCGGGAGCTCGCTTCTGATCGTGTGCGTCGTTAGATCGGCGTCTCGCGAGCGGAAGCAATAGCACCCGAACGGTTGGAGCAGCCGTTAGCTTGATGCTATTCTGTTGAACGTGCTTTGATTTTAACATGTTTTACACTCTTGACCATGAGACGTCATCCTTGACAGGGGATGTTCGTCGACCCTGCCTGAGCCTAGACGGGGATTGCGTCAACAAAGAGGACTGTAGCGACTGGTGGAGCGGCGACGCTGCCCGGATCGAACAACACAGGACGGCTGTGTTCTACGGTGTCTTGTGACTGCACTTCGCTGATCTGCGTTCCGGGTAGGTACGGGGTTGGCCAGACCTCATAACACGTCTTCTGGTTTTACTTTGCTAAATGTATTGTGAATAACGGTGTTTTTTCCCAAAACGTGTGTTGTTGCAATGCATTTGGGATACGTTGCGGGTTGTGTGTGAGCTGTTTTTGTCACTGGCAGTTAGCTTCTCCGTGCAGATCGTGATGTATTGATCTGGTTGTTGTGTGAGAAACATCATGGTGTTTATGTGTACCGTGTACTCACTACTAAGGCAACTAACCTATGAAGCTATGCTTGGTGACAAGTGAGTAAAAGAATGTTCTTTCTCAGACTGTAATGACAATGAACAGTGAGTTCACACATTAACAGGTTTTCCTGTTTTAACTGGCCGTATTGAGGGTAAAATAGGAGGATTGTGTTTTCCCCCCCCGGTTCCCTGGGGACTTTATCACCTCCTATCAGACATGTTGTGCATTAATTGTGTCTTTTGTGTGGTAGGGATACGATGTAACTCTTAGCTTGATTGCTGAGGTTGTGCTAAATCTGCTGGAGAAACTTATTTCCTAAAGGGAAATTGGTTTGGTTGCTGTCATGTGTGCTTAGCAAGGCCTGTGGTCGATACTAATCAAGAATGATGTATTCTCTCATTGTGAAAAAAACGGCGTTCCTCTGTTGAGTGTTTTTGCCATTTTTTGTAGGTGATGATGGGTTGTGTGTGTCATGTGACCTACAACTGGGTTGTACTGGCCACAGAAGCACATGTGTATGTTGGACCGGGGTTCTTAGAGCCTTCTCTATTCTGTGTTTTTCCTTAGTAAAAATCAGATAGCAGGTTAGCTCATGCGCTGTGTGGAGCTGTGAAACGCTTCATAGAGCTGACTATGACTGTGTCATATTCTCTTTTTGTCGTTACGTCGTATCATGGGTGTGGGGTCGTAAAGGGGTGAACTGGTAACCTTTCCTCTCCCCATTGTTCTGTCGGTCAGGGGTACACCCCCTGTCCTTCAAGGTTCCCGTCACGTGGCGGTTCGGCACGTTACGGGGGGGGGGGGGGGGGGGGGGAGGGAGTTCCTGGTCCCACGGCCTGGTATATTGGGCGTGTGCACCGCAGGAATTCCCCCGCCATAGAGTACGTCACCGTACGCGTCTCTGTTGGTAGGACTTCCGTGTGCTGTTCAGGTCCATGTGATGGATCTGTTTTCAGGGGGGGTGGTCAGGGCTCCTCCTCACCAAGCGCCTATTCAGGCCTTCTGTGAGTTCGGACTCCTTCTTCCATGTGAGGAAGCCTCCATCAGAGTACAGAGCCTTCCTCCTCAGATTGTCAAAGTGAGTGGACCCTCTAGAAGGGTCCTTTTCTATTGTATGTATATTCGATTCAATTCGTTTATTGAGTGTGTATGGGTTCAGTGCCTCTTCCCCGGAGGCCCTAAAACCAGTTTTTTACATGGCTCGAGGTGCAATATATTCTTTTCAATCTGTACAGCTCGCGTGGGAAGTCTCTCTGGGGATCCCCGTCTCTTTCCTATGGGAGGGTGGTGGGATGTAAAAATGTGAACATTTTTTACCCCGGCTGTGTAGACTGGGATACATACTGTTGATGCTTCCTTCTTTCTATTCCAGAAGTGTTGGAGTTAGGGAGTGTCACACCCCTCTTGTCGTTCCCCTGGGCGCCTTGGGGATTCAATGACAGGTCTAAATAGCCTGTTCATTGATGGGGGTGTGTCCCGACGCACGTATAGTGCTAGCTCGCTGTAAACAGGCGATTGACTGGCACGCCTTGGTTGCTTGTGGTTGAAACAGCGTTTTTATAAAGCAACTGAGATGGGGGTTTTTCCTCTTCCGGCGACCACATCCCATGACCTGGGTGGGTTGTCGACGGATTCTCGTTCATGTCTGGGGGATGATGACGGGATGGATCTGAACATATGTAGTGGGGTCTCACGCCCTTGGGGTGGGCCACCAGGCGCGGTTCGTCCGAACGTCTGGGTGGCGCCTTCTTTTCATGTTAAGATCAACACGCATATCTGCCCTTCTCCTGGAGTAGGCATGTCGGCGTGGTTAGGGCACGGGACTGGTTCTGGTCACGCTGGTCCAGATCAGTTGAACCCGTTGTCCGCCGGGGATGCAGATCTGCTGTTCTGGTACCCTGAGGGACTTGGGCTTTTTTCAGGGGGAAAAATGCCAGGTCGGTCTGGGTGTCACAGGGTTAAGCGCTATGGAGACCCTGGTTGGGTATGTTTTTACTCAGCACTGTCGTCATGGCTTACAGCCATGCCATTCTGTACGCTCTCGATCTCGTCGGATCTCGGCCGCTACACAGGTTGGTCCTGGTTAGTACTTGGTTGGGAGACCGCCGGGGAATACCAGGTACGGTGTGCTTAGGGGCTGGTTCTCCATTATTTTTCGCTCCTCTCTCACGCATGGCGAAGAGGGGCCTGTGGGGGTGGTTTTTTGACCTCCTCTGGTGACCCTGTGCTTCCCGTACCGCCAGGCCCGGTCCGAAGTGATGTTTGCGACCCGTAGGCCTGTGTTAACCCTTTTTGGAAACTGAAACACTTGTACTGCGGTATAGCCGGTGTATACCCGCAGGTGTGTTTTGGAGTTTTTTCTTGAGGGGTTATAGGAACAACCACCGCATTGGGTAACACCGAGGTGGTTGATTCCCTGGTGTGTTGGAGCAGTGTCAACTCCCGGGTTCACCGTTTGAGGGTGCCCCTGCACGTTCATGACGTCTGCCAATCGTGTCAGCCTTCTCTGCCTCGACCCCTCTGGGTGGGGGTTGTTAAATGGAGGCTTGGTCATGCAACACCGCCAGCTTACGCTCCTTCCGCCGGGGCGGCTGTGTTCAGCTGTCCCCTCTGGCGCCTGTCTCGTCCGCAGTCTCCAGGCTAGGGTTAACAGCCTGTTGCCTGGTTTTTCCCCGGTGCGCTGCCTGCTTCCGTTGATTAACCTTTTTTGTGTGCTTACGGCCATGCTGCCTGCCTATTCTGCAGGGTCAGTGTGCCAGGCGGTGTACTATTGGGGGGACGGGGCCCGCTCGGCTTACGGCCATACCGACCTGAACACGCCCGATCTCGTCCGATCTCGGAAGCTGGGCAGGTTCTGGCCTGGTTGGTTCCGCCTGGGAATACCAGGTGCAGTAACTGAGGGGCCTTTGTCCGAATACGCTGGCGATGTGGGGGGCGGGGCACTACGTGCCCACCTGGTGGGGTCTTGATGCTGGCATCATGGACTTCTCCGGGCCCCCATTCTAGGGAGTCCAGTCCTTTTGGTGGGTCTGGGTCTTCCTTCGTGCTCCGCTGCTACGGCCTTGCCACGGGGTTGGGTTTGCCCTTGACCCCGTGATTCTGGGGGCAGTAACGAGGTTGTTCCTCCGTTCGTTCCCGGGTGGCATGCGGGTTGTGCGTGTGTGTAGTCGTGGGGTCAAGCCACGGTCTGCTCACCCTGTGCGTTGAGTTGCTTGAGTGCCTCTTCGCACGGTCGGGTCCGTCGCCCTCCCGTGACGTCCCTAATAGGGGGGCTACCCTCCATTAGGGGGGGTCGGGGGGGCTCGGCCCTCCCTGTTCTGATGGTTTTGGGGGGCTGTCAGCGGGGTGTATTTGTCAGCCAAGTGGCTCCGCTTGGCCTCCCTTGTGCAGTAGCGATGCCAAGCTAAGCCACTAACGATACAGAACGTTAGGTTATGACTATAACCAAGTTCTGTTAGTTAGGGGCGATGCTTGGCATCGGACGGCCGCTGCAGCCCTTGTCCTCACCTTGTGGTGAAAGCTTGGGAAGGAGGAGAGCAGGTGACCACACACCTGCTTATGAAGGTAAGCTGATGAGGGGTGTGGTCAGACTAATACTGGTATTAGAGGTACATTTGTGGTTTATTCAGTACGCGTGCACGTACGCGAGATAGTGCAGTAGCGATGCCAAGCATCGCCCCTAACTAACAGAACTTGGTTATAGTCATAACCTAACGTTACTGTTACTATACTATTTTTAAAGTGACCTTTCCTTAGTGGACATAAGTGTGGGCATGTGCAGCATGAGTGTGTGCTTGCTCGTGTTAAAGTGGCTGCTAGTGTGTGAGTGTGTACAGTGTGTGTGCTCATGTGTGCTTGTGTGTGGAGAGTTCAGTGTTCAAGGCTCTGATGGCCTGTGGGAAGAAGCTGAGCCGAAGTCTCTCTGTCCTAGTAGCTGGGGTTCGCAGGCGTCTGCCTGACCTCAGCAGCTGGAACAGGCTGTTGTTGGGGTGGTGTGGGTCTTTCATTATTCTGCAGGCTCTGGATTTGCACCTCTTGTTGTATAGAACCTGCAGGGGTGGTAGTGCAATACCCGTGGTTCGCTCGGCTGAGCGCACCACTCTCTGTAGGGCCTTCTTGTCCTGTGCCGTGCTGTTTCCATACCAGGCAGTGATGTTTCCAGTCAAGATGCTCTCTACAGCTCCGGAGTAGAAGGACTGGAGTATCTTCCCAGATACTCTGAACTTCCTTAACTGTCTCAGGTGGTAGAGGCGCTGCTTCGCCTTTTTTACGACTGAGTCTATGTGTGTTGTCCATGTCAGATCCTCTGAGATGTGGACCCCCAGGTACTTAAAGCTGCTCACCCTGTCCGCGGTAGCCCTGTTTATCCTCAGTGGTGTGTGTGTCTCCTGCTGTCCTCTCCTATAATCCACGATCAGCTCCTTGGTTTTACCAATGTTCAGGAGCAGGCTGTTGTCCTGGCACCAGCGTTCCAGTACCTCAACCTCCTCCCGGTAGGCCTTCTCGTCGTTGTCCGAGATCAGCCCCACCACCACCGTGTCGTCCGCAAACTTCACTATGGAGTTGGAGCTGAACTTGGCCACACAATCGTGTGTGTAAAGTGAGTACAGCAGGGGGCTCAGAACACAGCCCTGGGGGGACCCGATGCTCAGGGTGATGGTGTTGGAGGTCTGACCCCCCACCCTGACCGCCTGGGGTCTTTCACTCAGAAAGTCCAGTGCCCAGGCGCTCAGAGCGGAGCTCAGGCCCAGCTTGATCAGCTTGTCCACTAGTCTGGTGGGGACTATGGTGTTGAACGCTGAGCTGTAGTCAATGAACAACAGTCTCACATAGCCCCCCTTCTGGCGGTCAAGGTGAGAGAGGGTGCTGTGCAGTACTTGGGAGACCGCATCGTCAGTGGACCTGTTTGTCCTGTATGCAAATTGCATAGGGTCCATATCACTGGGGAGGGAGGCACAAATGTGATCCTTGACCAGCCTCTCGAAACATTTCCTGGCCACAGAGGTGAGTGCCACCGGTCTGTAGTCATTGAGACATGTTGGGGAGAGTTTCTTCGGTACAGGGATGATGGTAGACATCTTGAAGCAGGCAGGGACCACTGACTCCGCCAGGGATTGATTAAATATGGCGGTGAACACAGGGGCTAGCTGGTTGGCACAGGACTTAAGTATGCGTCCTGTTATACCATCTGGGCCAGCAGCTTTTCTGGTGTTCACCTGCATAAATGCTCTTCTCACACTGTGTTCCGTCAATGAGAGAGCGTCCCCGCCCCCCTGCGGTTCCCCCCCCCCCCCCCCCCCCTCCACAACAGCCGGCGCGCCAGTGACGTTACTAGCCGTTGAGCTAGCGGCGCCACTGTCTACACCAAACGGAGCGTAGAAAGAGTTGAGTTTGTCCACGAGAGAGGCGTCGTCGCTCTCCATTGAGGGGGCGCTGACTTTGTAGTCAGTTATTGTCCTCAGTCCCCGCCATAAGCCTCTTGTGTCGTTTTGTGCCATTTGTGTCTCCAGTTTATCAGCATATGTCCGTTTTGCAAGTTTTACAGCCTTGCGCAGAGTATAGACTGTAGCCTTGTACTCCTCCATGTTTCCCGACTCTCTGCCCAGGTTGTAGGCAGTAGTGCGGGATTTCAGAGCTGCTCTGATAGTACTATCTACCCACGATTTCTGGTTAGGGAAGACCCGGACCTTTTTAGTGGGGACAATACTATCAGCCAGTGTTGTAATGAAACTCACAACGGTGTCCGCGAACTCGCTGACGTCACTGGCGCTTCCTTGAAACATATTCCAGTCGACGCCCTCGAGAGCGTCCTGAAGCGTGGCCTCTGATTGGTCGGTCCATTTTTTTGTCTCACGTGACGCCGTCGTCTTTGTTTGTAAGCAGGGACCAACAAGATGGCGTCGTGATCCGACGTGCTGGTAGCTCCCGCTAACGGCGGAGCCGGTACAGCCTTGTAGCCAGCTCTGAATGGGGTGTAGCAGTGATCGAGTGTGTTCCCTCCTCTGGTGGAGCAGACAATGTGTTGAAAAAAGGACGGCATCACTTTCTTCAAATTTGCCTGATTGAAATCTCCAGCTACAATCATGGCTGCGTCCGGGTGTTTAATCTGGTGCTTGTTGAGATTCTCCGCCAATTCCGCCAGGGCCCTGACGGTGTTTGCTTGTGGAGGGATGTATACTGCAGTCATGATGACCGCAGTAAACTCACGGGGAAGGTGAAAAGGGCGACATATAATGGAGAGATGTTCCATGTCCGGAGAGCATGAGCGGGAGAGTACCTTAACCTCCCCGGGGCTAGTCCAGCCATTGTTCGTAAGGAGACAGACCCCCCCGCCGACGCTCTTGCCGGAGGCTTCCGTGCGATCCGCTCGGAAGACGGTGAAGGAGTCCGAGGGAGAGACGCTGTGATCCGGAGTCGCTGGTTTCAGCCATGTTTCCGTAAAACATAAGATGTTGCAGTCTCTCATTTCACGTTGGAATCGAACCCTCGCTCTCAGATCGTCCATCCTCCCCTCCAACGAACGTGCATTCGCCAGAAAGATGGATGGAATTGCCGGGCGGTAAGCAGCTCTTCTTAACCTCAGTTTGATTCCTCCTCTCTTCCCTCTGTGTTTCTTTTTTTTGCCGGCTCCTTTGTCCTCCTTGTTGTGGCGCCTGATCTCCGGTGGTAAATCTAGGCATAAAGTGTCTCTAAACTCCTCTTTGAGTCCGGAGTTTAGGTCAATAAGTGACTGGCGGTCGTATGACGTCCCCGCCAGTGATGTTTCCATAAAAAAAGTAGTAAAAACAAACATAATAACAAAAAATTTGCACAATAGTTGCTGAGCTGAACCAACGGCGACTAACCTGGGTCGTGCCATGTGTCCCTGTGTCTCTGGAACCCCATATACAATTTTGATGGTTGACATCTCATTTGAACAGTCAAAGCAAGTAGGATCAATGGGTGGTAGACAGAATGACACTAAGAGTGAATTTCATGTTATAATTTTGCAGTAAGTTCAAAGATAGTGTTTACTGTACATTACTGTATATTATAAAAATGCTTGCCATGTAGGCTATGTTTACTGGAGATGGAAATCCTTTAGTTAGTGTTGTACCTGAGATTCCTCCCATCCCAACAAGCCTGTGTTTCATTGTGTATAGACCTGGTATAGTGTTCCCTGGCTATAGACCTGGTATAGTGTTCCCTATAGACCTGGTATAGTGTTCCTTGACTATAGACCTGGTATAGTGTTCCCTGACTAATATACATGGTATAGTGTTCTCTGGCTGGGCCTGGTTATAGACCTGGTATAGTGTTATCTGGCTGGGCCTGGCTATAGACCTGGTATAGTGTTCCCTGGCTGTAGACCTGGTATAGTGTTCTCTTGCTGGGCCTGGTATAGTGTTCCCTGGCTATAGACCTGGTATAGTGTTCCCTGGCTTTAGACCTGGTATAGTGTTCTCAGGCTATATACCTGGTATAGTGTTCCCTGGCTATAGACCTGGTATAGTGTGCCCTGGCTGTAGACCTGGTATAGTGTTCCCTGGCTATAGACCTGGTATAGTGTTCCCTGGCTGTAGACCTGGTATAATGTTCCCTGGATATAGACCTGGTATAGTGTTCCCTGGCTGTAGACCTGGTATAGTGTTCCCTGGATATAGACCTGGTATAGTGTTCCCTGGCTGTAGACCTGGTATAGTGTTCCCTGGATATAGACCTGGTATAGTGTTCCCTGGCTGTAGACCTGGTATAGTGTTCCCTGGATATAGACCTGGTATAGTGTTCCCTGGCTGTAGACCTGGTATAGTGTTCCCTGGCTATAGACCTGGTATAGTGTTCCCTGGATATAGACCTGGTATAGTGTTCTCTGGCTGTAGACCTGGTATAGTGTTCCCTGGATATAGACCTGGTATAGTGTTCCCTGGCTATAGACCTGGTATAGTGTTCCCTGGCTGTAGACCTGGTATAGTGTTCCCTGGATATAGACCTGGTATAGTGTTCCCTGGCTATAGACCTGGTATAGTGTTCCCTGGCTATAGACCTGGTATAGTGTTCCCTGGCTGTAGACCTGGTATAGTGTTCCCTGGATATAGACCTGGTATAGTGTTCCCTGGCTGTAGACCTGGTATAGTGTTCCCTGGCTGTAGACCTGGTATAGTGTTCCCTGGATATAGACCTGGTATAGTGTTCCGTGGCTATAGACCTGGTATAGTGTTCCCTGGCTGTAGACCTGGTATAGTGTTCCCTGGATATAGACCTGGTATAGTGTTCCCTGGCTATAGACCTGGTATAGTGTTCCCTGGCTGTAGACCTGGTATAGTGTTCTCTGGCTATAGACCTGGTATAGTGTTCCCTGGCTGTAGACCTGGTATAGTGTTCCCTGGCTATAGACCTGGTATAGTGTTCCCTGGATATAGACCTGGTATAGTGTTCCCTTGCTGTAGACCTGGTATAGTGTTCTCTTGCTGTAGACCTGGTATAGTGTTCTCTGGCTGTAGACCTGGTATAGTGTTCCCTGGATATAGACCTGGTATAGTGTTCCCTGGCTGTAGACCTGGTATAGTGTTCCCTGGATATAGACCTGGTATAGTGTTCCCTGGCTATAGACCTGGTATAGTGTTCCCTGGATATAGACCTGGTATAGTGTTCCCTGGCTGTAGACCTGGTATAGTGTTCCCTGGCTGTAGACCTGGTATAGTGTTCCCTGGCTGTAGACCTGGTATAGTGTTCCCTGGCTGTAGACCTGGTATAGTGTTCCCTGGATATAGACCTGGTATAGTGTTCTCTGGCTATAGACCTGGTATAGTGTTCCATGGTTATAGACCTGGTGTTCTATGGCTGTAGAACTGGCATAGTGTTCCCTGGCTGGGCCTGGCTGTTAGACCTGGTATAGTGTTCTCTGGCTGGGCCTGGCTATAGACCTGGTATAGTGTTCCCTGGCTGGGCCTGGCTATAGACCTGGTATAGTGTTCCCTTGCTGGGCCTGGCTATAGACCTGGTATAGTGTTCCCTGGCTATAGACCTGGTATAGTGTTCCCTGGCTATAGACCTGGTATAGTGTTCTCTGGCTGGGCCTGGCTATAGACCTGGAATAGTGTTCCCTGGCTATAGAGGCACAAATATGCATGAGAGGGGCATTTAGCGTGAGAAAGTGGGAGGTTTTTCTTTCTTGAGGGGCACAGAGCTTGCACATGTGAGAAGATACAATACATTTACATCATTGCAGCGCGAGAAAGTGAGAGGTTTTTATTTCTCGAGGGGCACAGAGCTTGCACATGTGAGAAGATATGATACATTTATATCATTGCAGCGCAAGAAAGTGAGAGGTTCCCGTAACTGTGTGTGTGTGTGTGTGTGTGTGTGTGTGTGTGTGTGTGTGTGTGTGTGTGTGTGTGTGTGTGTGTGTGTGTGTGTGTGTGTGTGTGTGTGTGTGTGTAGGTGTGTGTGTGTGTGTGAGAGAGTGTGTGGAGATGTTTTCCATCTGCAGGATGAACATTATACTCATACCCATTCATTTCCTATGGCGGTCAATTCTGACCGAAAACATCATACAGACGCAGCGCTCAAAAATCAAACCAATTCTGCTGCTTGTCTGCTGCTTGTTGCTGCTTGTGTGCCACTTAAGTCTACTCAGGTGTTAATTTTCCGGGGGTGTTGGCTGGGGGAACAAAGGGAGGGTAGTTAACTTAAGTGCTTCCCCAGGGAGGGGGTCGGGGGCTACTGCCCTCAGACCCCCAAAATAATTTTTATATGGGCAGTCTGACTTGGGGTACTGACCATATATTAGTGTTGCAATGCATGATAAGTAAACAGTGAAAAAAGCTAAGAAATCTGATGGGGCTGGGACATTTGGGACGAATAAAAATTTAAGATGAAAATCTGCCCAGCCTGTGGGAGGAAGTGGAGGTGTGAAATCTGGCCCGGTCAAGAACAATAGAGGAGTGGTAGAGAGTGGTAGAGAGGCATGAGAGGTTTGAGTTTTGAGTGCTGTATCTGTAGGTACTGTTGAATGAATCACTCAAAATTCAATGCAAGTGGTGATCATCAATTGTATATGTTCAGAGGCGGATAACATAAGGTCTTGAGGCAATTGGATGAAAAACACAATATGTATGATTACAAAATGAAGTCACTCGTCAGATTTGACCGGAAACGCAAGAGAAGGGTTAAAGACGCATTTATTGGACGAGTTGCTCGCAGAGTTTACATAGAACAGCGTTATCACAGGCTGTAGAACACAGGGCTGAAGAGCTGCTTCTTAAACTAAAGTGTGGGTACTGCTCAGCCCCTCCCTGCAGCTGGAGCGTTATGAGACTCTAGCCACGTTGCTCCCAGACCCAACTTTGAGAATAGATTAACGGCGTTCATTTTTTTTATCGCACGATAAGAGTCCGCCGTTAACTTAGCCCGGTAACGGCGTTAACGGCCCGGCCTTAATGGCCCATCCTTAATTATGTGATATTATCATTATCACTGTGTTTAATAATCAACATGTCTCATAATGAGTGATGAAAAGCTATTTGTTGTCAAAGTGGAGAATGGATTAGAACACGTCTCCCCTTTCAATAAAACGAGTGACTTTCTCATTTTATTCTCCTACACAGAGAGTTGGGAGGCATTCCAGTGTCAAACACCCCTGCCCAAAGAGGAAGTAAACTAACCAGCGCTACCTTTACTTTACTGTTAATTACCCTTAACATATTGAATCAATTATATTATATTATTCTCCCCCCCCCCCCCCCCCCCGTATTTTTGGTCTCTTTTATAAATAAGTAGATTTTACGGCATCTGTGCAGCCTTGTTGAATACACTGTGTCCATGGAAACAACAACGAACGCAGCCATAAACGTCTGGTTTCCTTACACAGAAAAGATAGTCTACATCTATCTACTACATGCATAATTCATAAATGTTAATTACACACAAGCTTAATATATGATTTGTGGTACTCTGTATACACCCAATTCAAAGTTATTGCCGCATTCTTTCAAACTAATTTGGTCACGGATGTCCGAATTTGGTACAGATTTTGTCTCTCTTTGGGGGAGCTGTTTAGCAGGCTGTGACATACAGGCATAGAGACAGCTCTGCACAGGATTGTGATCTCATCCAAGTGAGATCATCTGCTTCCAAATATTGAATGGACGAATGCGATTGCAGAGGGCCAAGGAACTGACTTCTAACCCCACCGCTGCCTAAAGTCCTTTTAAATCACTGTGAATCTCTGTGTTCTGACCCTGAATTATAACACAGGACACAGGTGAACGCTAGATCCACAAGCCAGGAACCCAAGCGTGAAGAAACCTTCCATCCCAGAGGATGGAAAGTATTTCAGCAGAACCAGCTCAAGACACACCAAACTGCCAACTGTGCCTTTTTGAAGCCCACACTATAAGCTAAGGCACATGAACAATGAGTAAGATTAACTTGGACCATTCTGCTTACATTGGCATGACCTATCTGAATATTCTATGCTTTCTTGGATTGCGTATAGGCCTCACGGTGTCCTTTATCATACCTCTGTGTGTGTCTCTCTCTCTCTCTCTCTCTCTCTCTCTCTCTCTCTCTCTCTCTCTCTCTCTCTCTCTCTTTCTCCTATTCTCTGTGCCCTCCTCCTCCTCTCCTCAAATAACTGATGATTCATAATGCTGTGCTCGCCTGCTCTGTTATCTGCTTGTTTGTGTATTATGTGGTAGTAGTTAGTCAATAAACGTGTGTGTGCTTTCAACGTTCTTGTTTGCACGTCTCCATCCTCAGAGCTTATGATAAATCTCATAAATCAGAGCTTATGATGTCTCATAAATATTAAGACTTATCTTAAGTGTTGTCTGTTTACATAGAGTGGTGTGCCTAATGTCAGGGATTAAAGCAAAAAAAAATCTCCTGACTGAACTTTTTTTCAGGCCAAGTCATATTCTTATTTTAACCTCCACTGTATTTCTTTTTAATAGCGTTGGCGTTTTAAGGGAGCCTACTTGTTTCGGTTTTGTAGATAATCCAATATACAGTTACCCCCCCCCACCCCGCCTACCCAACCCTTACCCCCACAACCATCTCCAATGTACAGTCCCCCCCCCTCCACCCAACCTCCTCCAATGTACAGTTTCTTCGTCAAATGTATATACTCTCTTTTTTAGACTCTTATTGTATCATCACAAACAATACTGTATTTGTAAATCTGGTATGTCATAAATGTATAGATGTAGCAGTATTATCTATCTGTATGTCATGTATGTTATGATGAATTGAAAATGGGGGACCCTGATGTAAACAAGAGGAAAGTCTTTCTCTGGTCTGCATCCCCTTAACAATTGTGTGTATTGAGCTGTACTGTATTGTACCCATTCTGCAATCTGTTAATAACAATCAATCAATATTTAACAGATTGCAGAATGGGTACAATACAGTACGGCTCAATACACACAATTGTTAAGGGGATGCAGACCAGAGAAAGACGTTTGTCTTGTTTACATCAGGGTCCCCCATTTTCAATTCATAGTGACATTTATGACATACTGTAGGGATCATCCCTATGTTCCCCGGGTCCTATGTTCCCCGGGTTCTATGTTCCCCGATTTGATTGATTAATAGATTAAAAATTGTATAATTTTTTATTATTTTATTAATTATTAATGTCCGCCTTGTTTCGAACGGTTAAGATTAGGCCCTCTTTCGAACTGGTTAAGGTTAGAGTTTGGAATCAGAGCTGGTGGTCTAAAATTTTCAATCAATCAATCAATCAAAGCGGGGAACATAGAACCCTGGGAACATAGGACCCGGGGAACATAGACATGCTCCCATACTGTACACAACATTTATGGCATAGGGACATACATGATAGATCCTAACAGAGATTATATACATTATGATGGGGAGGAGGACTGTACATTAGGGTGGGTGGGAGAAAAAAGATACATACGGTGGGGAGAGAATATACAGTGGGGAGGAGACCGTCTACACTACAGATACACCTGTGTGATGTTGCTACGGAGTTAAGCTAATAAAGGATACTCGTCACAACCACAGCAGAGGACTCACATATTTGTACTGTGAAGTAACACGACAATGACAAATGTGTTGTTTCTGTTTTTCTTTTTGACATAGTTGCAGAACACGGAACAAGTTAACAACTCACCACCGTCTACAGCCCCCGCTTCATACTGTAGCCTAGCCAGTCTCTTGAAACACTGCTATCTTCAAACTTCCATTCCTCTCGAAACTTTCTTTTGTTGGGTGGTGCCGCTCATCCTTTTCGTCTGAGAACACTGCATGTGTTTTCTTTTTAGTGGCCGGCTTACTCCTTCCATTAACGTTATTATGCTGACGTTAGCTAATAACTATGTGTTGGGGATAATGGTTCCGCACGGACCATATTGTTTGTTACATTGCTGTCGGCAAACTCGCTCAGTGTCAACATAGTGTTGACATTGAGTTGATGTTAGCTGCTAGCTGGCTCCCCGAATCCACAACAGCCAGGCAGCCAACCGTACAAAATACAGTCTCAGCCAATCACATCGATTTGTACAGTTAGTTAGCTCCACTCCATTGCGAATTAAAAGGTAGCCAGCCAGGACAGCCCGTATTAGCAAGCTACAGTTGCTAGGTAGCTAACGTTAGCCACCCGAAGATCGGTAGCTACCTAACGTTAGCCACAGCTTCAAAAACGAATTTCAATTATGTTATGAGCTATCAGCTAGCCAGCTAGATAACGTTAGACAACGCCTCGTGTAGTAAACTAAAGTGAATAGTTTACTGGGCCATTGTTTAATGCTTCAGTGGTGTTAAAAGAGGACCTGCACGCTTGCTATCTCCGGTGCAAATGATATGGATCTGTGACAAGACGGGTCTGTGAGGGGGAGGGCACTGCGAGCAGCGTGTGTGTGTGTCAAGCTCAGGTTTGATTGGTTAGAATGGTCAAAATGCCCTACACATCTACAAATCATATTATACCAGGTAGCCAATTCCGTCAGACTCCAAATCAAGTTGACAAAAAAAAATTTAAAATACTGAAATCCGTCTGGAGGCTTATAATTCATTCATTGATTTAATCTTAATATTAATCTTATACATACTGATGATTGTGATGAATCACTGTAATATAAATTCATATTTATAAACCTCTCATAACAAATTTTATGCCAGCGTCTTCCCATAGAACAATTAAAAACATAAGAAAATGCCAAAGGAGAACACATTGTAAATTTCCAGGTCTGAGCCCTTAACTCAATCAGCGCCAGAGGGCACTGTGTACTGTGTGGTTAAAAGGCCGCGTTCTAAAGTATAGGAATACGTGGCAGTGTTTGCAGGGCTATAACTATATTATATATTATAGCTATGAATACAATACTATTGCCCATTTGACATCGAGTATCTATCGTTCAATATGTGGAAAAGAAAAAAATTCATCCATACATTCCCGTTTTATACCGTGGTGAATATAAGTATGGTTTTAGAGCGGTCTAGGGTAATTCATGGGAGGCTGGTAATAGCCCCCAACGTGTATTATACTAAATGCATTGGTGTTTCGTCCCTACACACGCTACAATAAAAGAATCGGTATTATGTTCCATCATGAATGCATGAAAGGTGGGGGGGGGGGGGGGGGGGGGGGGGGGGCGTTTTTTGATGCTTTGATCGTCACCAACGGAATACGTTATGGACTAGCGTTACACACATACGCTCGGATCGCAATGAAGGCATGCTTTGATCTACGCAAGATTGATATCATATAGCCCTTACCTTGACTAGGATGTGCCCCAAGAAGAATATTCCAATTATCTGATCGTGAGTCCCAGTATTGGTGTCGATCGGGTCGCCAACATAATCCACCATACATCATCCATCTGGAGCATTTGACGCTCCTCAACCGCTCCCCTTGCCCGACATGGAAAAGTCCGCCCGGACGTACAGCCCAAGACACAGAGTTTCAAAGGGTGTTCGATACTGCCGCCTGGTAGGATGCGGCCGGTACTGCACTTTTGGGATCTCAGACTCATTCCATATGATAACACCAGGCTCCCTGGATGGATAATGAATGGAAATATCGAATAATATAAAAAACGGCCAGAACACGACTATACTAGGGTCTGGCGCTGAACGTTCGGCGAGTTAACCCGACTATCATCGGGTCAGGGGCGGAATGAGTTAAAGTTGTGTCTCAGAAGGTTGAGGTTGTCTCCGAAGGTTGAGGTTGTCTCAGAAGAGGAAATGAGTTTGGCTGAGAAAGTGAAAGTACCTCTCTCCCTTTCTCAGTGGTGAAAAGTAACTAAGTAAGGTACTTGTACTTGAGCAGTTGCATTTTAGGGAACCTTTACTTTAATTTCACTACATTTCAAAAGGAATATTGTGCTTTTCTACTCCACTACATTCATCTGAACGCATCAGTTACTACTTTGAAGAAATTCTTTTTTACTTTACTTTCATGTTTTACAGTTATAACAAATCAAATACATCTGAAGCTGAAAAGATTACACTGACATTAACATTCCACAATAAGCTTTTTCTGACTCAATGAACGTCACTGTACCGGTTCTTTAACCTCTTAACACATTGAGTGCTACGCCCCTTCCGGGAAGTGACCTGGCCTTGCCGTCCATTAACCCCATGTAAACGTAGTTGTAGTTTGTAGAGCTAAACCTATATTTTATGGTATAGCTATGGGTCTAATAACGCCGTCGAGTGTCAGTGAGTTGCTTCCAGTCAACGTGCAAAAAACTGATTATTTTTTCATCCGTAGATTTCGGTTTTATACCGTTTTGAATATGAATATAGTTTGGGTGCTTCTGAGTAATTCAAGGAAAAATACGCGAAAACAGCGGTTTTGTGTAATTCAATAAACATGTTGTCATTTTTCGCCTGATTATCGAATGTTCCTGAAATCAACGCTAGATCATCATTATTATCCTTCCTCGTGCAAGCATGCAATGTGGTTTAGACCGGCGCACCCCCCCTCCTGCACCCAACGGCACACAGCCACACACATAAAACACAGATAGCGGTAGAAATAAATATCAGATCGACGCAAGCTTTCATATATAGTGTCCTTACCTGGTATCTGATGTAATGCAAAAAAAATAATCCAATTATCTGATCGCCATTCCAGTTATCCACAGCGATCCTGTCTCCGACGTTGTTGGGCATTGCACATGAACGGGCGGGCGGGGTCAGTTGTCCAAACCATCCCTACAAGCGTGTGTTTTGCCGGAGTGTTTAGGACCCGCCCCCATGCCGCAGCTCGGTAGAGAAAAGAGGGCGGTATAAGACCGTCTGCCAGCTCAGACACACTCAGAACAGTATGCACAAGGTGCCCCGCTGAATTATGAATGGCAATATCGATTCAAATAAATACTGTGAGAAAAACGTAGATCTACGTTTCCGGCACTCAACGGTTGGGAGACAGAAACGTAGTTCTGACGTTAATGGCACCCAACGTGTTAACAATCGTTTTAGTTTTTGAGGACTGCATACTTTCTTTGCGAACCAAAATACTATACTTAATACTTGTACTTATAGCACATGCATGAGCCTGGTCTCTTTTGAAAGATGACATTCTGAAGTAAATTACAATACAATACAATAAAGAAAATTCACTTTTAGTGCTAATGAAATAGAGTAACATAGGCCTGAACTTGAGTTGTAGAAAAACTTGTTATTCACGTTTTTCTGTAGTAGTTAGTAGTCCAGAAGTAGTATTTCCCAAAAAAAAATGATGGCTGAAATAACATCCTGGGTCCATAGCCTGAAGTC
This sequence comes from Notolepis coatsorum, assembly GCF_963971535.1. Taxonomy (NCBI): domain Eukaryota; kingdom Metazoa; phylum Chordata; class Actinopteri; order Aulopiformes; family Paralepididae; genus Notolepis; species Notolepis coatsorum. The sequence continues at coordinate 210,702,975 of NC_140165.1, forward strand.
TTGTGGAGTACATTTCATAAAAATCCGTTCAGAAATGAGTGTTTAGAAATGGTTTGGGTAAAAAGTGAGAGAGCTCAGAAAAAGATTTTTCTCATATACTTCAATGCATTCGACAGAGAATTCTCTTCCTGTTTTGGCTCGTGGCTTTTCACCTAGATCCCTGATTGGCTCATTCCCATTGGAAAGCCCTACTCATTGGTTACAACCCTATCCAATCATTTTCGAGATTGCCAAGTGATTGACGGAGATAGAGGCTCGAGAGTCAGGAGTGGTATTTGAAAAAATAAAAAGTCTGCCGTCTACTTCCGCGCACGCCTCACATATCGGCATGTAACTCGAGAACCACTTAACGGACAAATAGGGCTTTAATTCGATATATATATATTGACGAATCTGGTGGGGACCCGACTAGCCACGGTTAAAATACAAACTAATTCAAAAGGTCCACACAAGAGCAATATCAATCAATAATAATATTTATTGAAGGCAAAAATCCAGTTTGATAAGCAAGAGAATGGTCATAGACAGTCAGATAAAAAAATATGCACACTGAGCCGCTACATGTCGCCAAAGTGCAGATGGGCAAATCGTCCTCAAGAGGGCCCACATGTGGGCCGTTGCATGCTAAGAGGTAAAGGAACTGTGAACTTCTTCCACCACTGTCCCTTCTCAATCATCAATCAACACCTTTATTTCATTCATAATTGTGGGTCTACTTCTTATCTGTCGAGTGAAGGTCTGTGGTGGAATTTCCTTTAACTTCTTAACACATTGAGTGCCACACCCCTTCCAAGAAGTGCATAGGCTCATGCCACCCATTAACCCCATGTAATCGCTCACCTTGTTTGTAGAGCTAAACCTATATTTTATATTATAGCTATGGATCCAATATCATTGTCAATTGACAGTATGAACCTTCCATTCAATATGCCATAAAGAAATAATTTTTCCATCGATACGTTCCCGTTTTATACCGTGGTGAATATGAGTGTTATATCGGAATGATCTGGGATAATTCCTGCAAGGCTATTTATAAGGCACTAAGCTAATAACGTTAAATCCTTTGGCGTTTCGTCAGTCTAGAGAGAATTATTTGTGATGTCATGTGCGGTCTGAGCGCTGCTCTGCTACTGCGGTAATCATGCACCATTAACCTGGCAGTGCTGTTAACGAGGCGTTAACGACACTGCGCCCTTGCAGTAGAGGTTCGATTTTTAACTCATTCACGGCCAACCATGTTTAAATATGTGTTTTAATGCTCGCCAACCGCTCAGCGCCATGAACGTATATATATGTTTTTGGATCGTTATTTATTTTATTCTATTTGTTTATTCATTTCAGGCACACAGACCTCGGGGTTACCATAGGAAATCATTCTGAGATCGCTAGAGTGCAATACCGGCCGCATCATGCTAGGTGGCAGTATCGCCCACCTTTTTTGTATCTACTTTTTATCTAATAACATGACACAAAATGGTGATCAGGGAACAAAGCTGCACCACCTGAATTAGTCCACAGGATGGCGCCTCGGGAACGTTACAGATTTCGAGATCGATCCAGCTGATCAGCGTGTGTGGTGTTCAAAACGAATGCCGTTACTGGCGATCAAAGAATAGAAAAACTACCCCCCCCTTTCATGCATTCATGATGAAACATAATACCTATTATATACATTTGATTTGGAAATAGTAGCGTGTCCAGGCGAGAAACGCCAACGCGTATAGCAGAATTCACGTAGCGCCCTATAACTCAGCTTTTCAGGAATTAGCCCGGATCACTCCTAAACTATACAATATTCACCACGTGATAACGCGCAAACGTATACATGAAGAAATTATCTTTTTTTTGCATGTTCGACGGGAGAAGGTCACTGTCAAATGACCATAGTATTGTCTCCATAGCTATAATATAGAATATAGATATACCTCTTCAAACATAGTGACGCACAGTGAAAATAGGCTATGGAAACCTGGCGCATTAGCTACAAGGATAATGGTAATGGCTGGCGCTGAAAGTGTTGGATCTGTATGTAAATAATATTTGTGAATCAATAATATTTTATGATATTATATTATTAACACTTTCAGTGCCACCAGGGGGCGCACGACTTAGTGCATGAATGCCACCATCGGCGCCAATGTTAACCTTAATATCGCCTAATCTATGTTTTAAATTATGGCTATGTGTCTAATCTGCCCGTCGCTTATCAAATAATCATTTTCCAGTCAGTGCTGTCAAGGCAGATTGGTTTTTTATCGCTTCATTTCCGTTTGAGAGCATTTTGAAAAGCACCCGTTTTGAGTTAAAAAACAGCCCATTCTGTGATAATCGTCTTTTACTGGAATATTCCAGAACGTTAATATTTGTCGGCCTATTTATGAATCGTTTTCAAATAAACGCTAGATGATCAATAGTATACGTGCCTGCACGCACATTCGAGGCGCGCGCTGATAATAGCCGTTTTCATTTCCTCATGGATTTTACAGTGAAACCGCTGGAGCACATATCAGAAAAAAGCTTATATCTTCATCAAAACGAGTCTGATTATCCTAACACTGATAACATAGATTCCTTATCTGACATCAGATGGTATCCAACTGGTATATTCTAATTCCTGATCACCATTCGAAAAAATCGATAACTGTATAGATCTAACGTGTATACAGTAGAACTCATGCTTGCCGCGGCTCAGAGTCTCCAGAATGAACTCTGGTAAACCCGGCTGCATCAGTGAACTGGAAAATGTGGACTGGAATATTTTTTTTTCCCCATCCATTTTCATTGAGTCCATTCCAAAATCCCTGATGTCATCTGGGAGACGATAGGGGGCGCTTTTTTCACATCTGATCGCCGGCTGCCCTTGGGTAGGCTAGGGTAGGCTCGCGTGATGCAATATGATTTCAGATCGCTAAAAAAAAATAAAATAAAATTCCGAGAAATCTCGTGAGTGGCTTTCAACGTAACTATCGTAAATCCGAGAAAAGCCGTGAGTGGCATAGAAAGTGTTAACAAGTAATATAATGTAATTTAATGAAAATCAATGGTAGTTTACATTTCAAGTTTGATCACATTCTCACTCCTACATGACGATGGTCAGATGAAGTGATGCATAGGACATTTGGACATATGGTGTCTCTCAATTGATTAGTGCTCACTGAAAAGTGAAGACAGGAAGTTGACGTTACATGGGAATGTGACATTATGCAGGGGGAAATGTGACATTATGCAGGGGGAGCAGTGACATTTGGAGGGTCTACAACCTGAACAGGAAGTCACCTCATTAGGAAAGTCAAAGAAGAGCTTTCTGAGAGACAGGCTTTTGCTTAGATAATGTAATGTCAGTGAATCCTTATCATTAGTGGAGATCTGGAGAGTTCCTGTTATCCTGTCTTCACTGCAGAGAAATCAAATTGACAGAATGGCCGTACCCCGCATTCACATCTGCAATCCATGAGTGGTAATTTGGTTGGTGAACCTACGATGGCTGCCATAGCATTTTCGATAATGACAAGATGGAAATCAGTGTTGATCCAGTGCAAGAGACTCAGAAAGCTTTGATTTGTAACAGTTGCATCGAATAGGGATACACGTTGAGAACATCGGTATTGGCCGATATCTGTGATATTTAGCGACCAGCAGCTCTATTTTCAGAAAAGGTTTGAGCTCCCCTGCTGGGGAAAAAACCCGGAGTGTGCATGTGAGGCAAGTGCCTTTACCTCAAGACTACCTCAAGACACTTTTCCAACAGCCTTGCCCAAAACCAAACTCTAACCTTAACCACACTGTTACCTTTAAATAACTGTCGAACCCTAACAATAACCTTAAATCTAACCTTAACCCTAACTTTATATCTTAACCATAACCATTATAACAAACCATTATCATAGTACAGCTAAATTTGTATCATGGTGGGTGAGTGTCTTAGTCTAGTGGTGAGAGAAGTTGCCTGTGACCACAATCATTGTTGCTTAGAGTTGCTGTGTTTGTTTTGGACTTTTGCCGATATGAAACGTAAATATATTGCTTATAACATAATGTACATTATGTACCTTTTTTTGTGTGGTCGATTAGTCATTTATTTACGTTTATCTGATGAGACCGTGTTGTGTGAGGCTGCGCCGGTTTTGTTTGAGTAATTGCACAGTTTTGAACAGTATTTAAATTGTGTTTTCATGTTTTATCACTTTCAGTATGTGCAAAATGTTATTACTGTAGAAGCCTTTATTTATAAATATGGATTTTCAGCCATAACAGAAAATGTGTTATTG